>NC_062215.1:89359121-89662152 GCF_902686445.1 Sciurus carolinensis
CAGCAGTGAACAGCAGGTCAGCAGCAGTGCAGAGGGTTGGTGGCATTGGCAATGAGTGGCAGGTCAGTGGCAGCGCTGGCCGGCGGCAACAGTGCCACTCAGAGAGAAGACCTCCAAGTAACCTCTGGGCAGCAGCAGGGGTGTCAGTAGCTCACATCCACTTTTGATAATTTCATTTCCCTTGCTGGTGATTGGTTCAGTGATGTGTTGAATTAAATCTACTTGGGTCAATAAGACATCAGAAGATGGACTTGAGCAAGGAAGGGTGCTTTTTAGTTGCTACCATGATCTATATTATGATCAAGGTTATGTGAAGGCATTACTTACTTGAGTGCCACAGGGCAGAGATGGAAAAACACTTGGGGTCATGAATGACATTGTCAGACAGCTGAAAGAACAGTTTGAGTACTGGTTGCTATGTAAGACAACATGCATCCTTGTTTTTAAAGCCAGCTTCTATCATAGTTTGTATCAGCTGCTGCAGATATCAACTGATGTTAGCGTGCCTGTCTTCTGTGTTCTCATGACACCTTGTGATTCAGTTATTGATGCCTTTACCACATTATACTGAAATTACCTGCTCACTTGTCTGCTTCTCCTATTTGACTCTTAGCTTCTCAAGGACAGAGACTTTGACTCATTTATTTTATTCTTGGCATGATGCCAGGGTGTCTGGTATATTAAGATATACTCAGTAAATGCTTACAGAACTTTGGAGAGTTATTTTATTTATACAACAGCCCAGTTGGGAATTATTATTACTCCAGTTTTACTAATGGGGATATTGTGTGTAGCCCAGAGATATTGATAGTCTAAAGTCACTCAACTAGTAATATTTAACACCAGAAATTTGAACTCCCAGGACTCCAATACTTGTTGTTCTTAAATCAGCATCAACAAATGCATCATACACGCCAAAAACATTGACCAGACTATACCAGATGAAGCAATAACTCTCATTAGTTAAAATGTGATTTTTTTTGTCAAGTTGGACATGACCTGAAACTTTTTTCTCAATTCAGCATTAAAGTCAAACATGCCAACTCACTAATGTGGATCCATGAAATCTATTTCTAACCACTCACTAACCATAGTGCTTCTGTTTCTTAGTGTGAGCAGAGAGCAAGGGAGAGATCACCTGGTACAATGAAAACATAAAGCCCACACACACTTCCTTCTGGTTCAAAATGTATTTGAATTAGACATACAGTGCTTAGTTATCTGGTTTTCCTGGCAACTGTAGCTCTAATCTTGATTGTATTCAGACAGCTAAGCAATATGGAATTTACCATCAGACTAGATTGAGAGTAGAGAGAGAAGCAGATTCTCTGAAAAAGGAGATATGAGAAACCACAAAGCAGAAGGTCACAGACAGCTATTTAGGGACAAATAGCTCTACATTCCTTTATAGTAGAAGTGTTTCTTGAGGGAGTTGAGAACAGAGATGGTAACACACAATATCATGAAGTTTGGGGGAGTTTACTAAAATGTAAGAAATGTAAGCCAGATTCTATACATAAAAGTAATCCTTTAAATTGCATCAGAGTTTATTAAAAATATACTTAAATAGGAGCTGAAGAAATAGCTCGTTTTGGAGAGCGCTCGCCTAGCATTTGCAAGGGCTGCGGTTCGAATCCCCGGACCCTCAGACAAGGGTTGGGGTGGTAGCAAAAAAACAAACAAACAAACAAACAAACATATACTTAAGTAGTGGTTCACTGAGAATGGGAGGTGATGCTGATTTCTCTACATTGTCCCAAAAGATAGACAGGTAGAAATTAAAGGATGGCAAGCATTGACTTAGCTTACCAACACATGTTCTGTGTTAGCTATGCAGCCATGTGAGTAGTAAGCTTGGTGTCCCTGAAACATTTTCACCCAGCTGGGTTCAGCTCTCAATCCCTGCAGGGGGACTCTCCACACTGTTCTATAAGTGAGGGTGGCTCCGTGGACTGTCTGCTGCCAATTTGGACAGTACAGTTCTGTATTTTTTTGATTTTTCTACCATGGAAGACATTTGCATCTCTAGCTCTCTCCCATAAATTATCATTGTGTTCCCTAAGATTGTGTCAGACAAAATAACCTCTAAGTTTGATGTTGATATTGATTTAATGTATGCCAAATTAAGACAATTTCCAGCATGAGATTACTGTTACCAAAATATTGACTGTTTTTTGTTATAATTATTATTTTTTATTTTGTAAGAATTAGCCTCCTTAGATACTTCATAGAATGAAATGGTGGCATTCTCCTGATACTCAGATTTTTTTCTGAGTTATCAAGAAAAAGAATATTTATTTTACTTTTTTTATTAAGTAACTTTTAATTTTTATTAATTAACTTTAAATAATTAATAAATTTAAGATGAGAAAATTTGCAGTGTATTACACATGCATTATAATTAAGGTCTAAAATAAGATCATGCTGTAAATTGGAATCTGAGACATCAGGTAAATAGAAAATTCACTTATCTGGAAAGAACAGCCAGCATCTGGCTAATAAATAAGGTGTTTTCTTCACAAGATATCCTAAGGCATATGAGAGAATGCTCTTCTGGGAGAAGTATGACTCTCTCTTTGGAGGGTTATCAAGGCATATGGGCATTTTTTTATTGAGACAGGTAGAACCCTGTATTTTAGGAACTTAACAAGAAACACAATCAAAAAATTATTTCTATCCAATATTTACACTAGCTCAGATGAGGAAAAACAATATTAATTCAGATATTCTGAAATCTTTCCCTAGATGAAGTCATATCAGAGAGAACTGGGTACCTGGTAATATCAACCGCCTACAGAGTTGTTTTCTCAGAATTGCTTATTGCTGTGAAGTCAGCTACCTGTAGTGTGTGTGGTGATAATAAGCCTCTTCCTGTGAAACTCTTTATGGTGCCCTCAAAGGATGTCTGAGTCAGGGTTTTTCATAATGTGCATTAGTGTCCTCCCTGAAGAACCTTAAGGAAACAATGGTCAGTCCTAGATCAAGCATACATGCCCATCTCCTGACCATATTGCCAGCTTGGATGGAATGTACCCTGAAGGTTGCCCATTCTGCCAGACTTCCATATTGTCTCTCTCCTTTTCTTAGCTTCTGCCTTCCTTCCCTGCCACTCATATGTCACCTTGTATACCATGTATCATCCTCGTTTCACCACTTACTGGATGGGTGCTTTTCAGCAAGCTGTAATCGTGGCATCTCAACTTTTTTGTGAATCATGTGAACTAGAATAGGACCTACAATATAAATATGATATAGATATTGATTTACTCTCTGCCAAGTTGAGACAGTTTTAGGCAGGTCTTAAAAATAGTAGCTATTTTTCCTTGTTAAAAATATTATCATTATTTTTGTATAAATTAAATTCCTTAAGACACTTGATAGACTGAATTGGTGGTAATAACTTTTAAGCAAATGGTTAATTTCTTGAAGGCTTAGTTCCTATACTCATAAGGACTCTATTTTGTAAAATGTTCCCTTTCATTTTTTTGGTGTGTCGGAGGGGCAGGGGATTGAACTGTGGACAGTTTTATCACTGAACCACATTCCCAGCAATTTTCACTTTTTCATTTTTTTTTTTTTTATTTTGGGACAGGGTCTTGCTATGTTGCTTAGGGTCTCCCAAAAATGCTGGGGCTGGTGTTGAACTTGTGATACTCCTGTCTCAGCCTCTTTAGTTTCTGGGATTACAGGCATGTGTTACTGTACCTGGCTGAAAATTTTTATTTTCTTTTTACATTTTTATCAGGAAAAATTTTAGACTTGAAGAAAAATTGAATAGTCACAAAACACTACAAAGGGTTCCCTTATTTTTTTCCATCAACTTCCCTGGTGTTAACATCTCATGTATCCATAGTTCAGTTATCATAGAACATAAATTAACATTAGTACAATGTATCTTGTTAAATTCTAGCAGCTATTTCATTATAGTGGAAATTGCCATTGTCTGCATATGTAGAGTACCTCATAGTCTTCAGTCAGTCTAGATGTTTGAAAACATTGCTTACCAATGTTGATTGTAAATAGGATCAGAACTTTTCAACTGAATGTGACAGGCATATCCTGAGCTTTAGGTTTATATCACATTTTTGGGAAAAAAATATCTTTAAAAATTATTAAGAAAATACCTTGGTAACAGTACAACTTAATATGAATCCTGTCATTGCCCTTTGGTATGAGGGAGGATACTTAGTGGCTTCAGGCTCTGATAATAAAGTCAGCTTAGCAGGTATGTGATCAGCCATAATTATACCCAATGTCAAAGCAGAGGACCTAGGCATTGATGGATATAGGCCTTTACATGCAATAGGAAAGAACAACTATGGAAAATCAATTTCCTTGTTGTGAAAAATGTCTCATTGTCATTCCTAACATTTTACTTTGGGCTGATTTCATTTTTAGAGTTCAAATTTGTTCATGATATACAATAAGGATGAAAAATGTTCTATTGTGGTTTTGATTAAAGATAATGGACCATTCCATTTATATACTAATTTACAGTTTCAAAACACTTACTTTCACTTACATTATTTTGTTTTACTACTCACAACAGCCCTGCCAGATAGTCAGGGATGGATGGCTCTCACAGTTTTGGAGGCTTGTGGAGTCCAAGATCAAAGTCCCCACAGATTCTGTGTCTGGTAAAGGCCTAGTCTCCACTGCAATGGCACTGTGTCACCACATCCTCCAGAGGGGAGGAACACTGTCTCTTCACTTGATGGACAAGCAGAAAAGGATTAGACACTGTGCAAAGCCTCTTTATAAGGGTCTTAATCTTTTTCGTGAGGGAGGACCCTCATGACCTAACCACCTCCGAAAGGCCTCACCTTTCAGTACTATCATACTGACCATTGTGTTTCAACACATGAATTTTGGAGGGGACACATTCTCACCATAACCATGGTTTATGCCCATTTTACAGTAGAGAAGTTTGAAAACAGAGAGGTCAGATGACTTTCCTGAGGGTATAAAGTAAGCAAGAGTCTTCTTACCCATGAACTAGAATATGTTCAAGATTTTAGCTACTGAATCCTGGGATTCTGTAGTGAAATTCAAAGTTGAGAGATAATATTAAACAATGAAATATACATATTTGAAAAATTGAATAATACTTAGATTCATTCTGTAATCTAGGGGAACATTTTAAAATTCACATCTATATATCCATCATTGTATATATCATATCTATCTGTCTATCAGTCTGTCTCTGTGTCTAGCTATGTCCCACACTCTGATACGCTACACAAATACCTTGAGGAAAAGAAGAAAAGGAAACTAGAGATAAGGCAAAATAATAGAATGTCCAATGTTCTAGAATCCTATTCTTAAGGCATAGATGGTACAAAACTAATTTGAGATTTATTTGGAGGTGATAATAGGCATTTGTGAATGTGAAGCTTCATTCCACTTTCCCAAAATGAAAGTATTAGAAAGAACTCTTTATTCTCTTTTGATTTACATGTACTTAACAGTCACATATGAGCAACTTTGAGCTCTTTATTTTTGTTTGCTTGTTCCACTATTGATTCATGTATTACAACAGATAAAGTGGAGCAGCATTATGAAGAACAGAAACGACATGTTTGATCAGATGCTTTGAGTATTCCCCCAAATGAGTATGGGAAATGGCAGAAAAGAACTGACTCCTTAAAATAATTGTGTGTGTGTGTGTGTGTGTGTGAAGGGTGAAAATTCGCAGGAACGTGCTAGGTATGAAATCTTCTCTGTTGTCTTTTTAAAAACTCTGTGCAGAAAACCAGGTGGTTTGTGTGATTGGATAGAGAAAGTGTGGGCTTATTTCCATGTGCCATCTTTCTAGTTTTTCACTAAGATGACCTTTGAAGTCATTTCAGAGCCTATGAAGGTATAGTCCATTGCCGAGCCTCTGACTCTGGGTGGCTACTGCTCTTAGGCATTGCTCTGTAAAACAGAAGTAGCTTGGGGAATATAGGCTTAGCTCCTAGAGGGCTAAGATGAAAGATGGGCATGTGAACCAACAGAGTGGCTCAGTGACTGCAGGAAAGGGCCTGACATTCCCCAGGATATTGTGTGCTTCACTCTGTGACCCACTAAGTAGACCATGATATATCGGATTTATACAAAGCCCAAGAGCAGCACTTCCTTTTTATGGTTTAGAGGGCAAGAAATGTTTTGAATTCTAAATTACTTCTTTTGGCTTAAGTTTTTTCTTGAACTGATATTAGTAATCTCAAATAAATGTGGTAGATCAGTGTATAATAGGTTCCAGGACTTAGGCAGATGCATTCTTCATCCCTCTGCTTATAAGAGGATAGAAATAGAAGATTTTAGGATGTGATCCGGGAGGCTTGAAGAGAATGCTGGAGTACCTATCACCACTACTGCCACTCTGAGCAAGGTGGTGGAATCCCAAGCAAGGGAGTTAAAACTGAGGTGAACAAAGTAGGATGCCATTTATTTACTTTTTTCTTTCTTTTTTCTCTACTTTTCTGGTGTTTATATAATACCTCATGGTGGTAAAACTATATATAGTTCTATATATAGTTGTATATATAGTTCAGTGGTTTCTATATATAGTGGTTCTATATATAGTTCAGTGTTTCTCATTGATTTTAATTTTCTTTAATTTTCTGTTCAATGTTTCTTACATCCCTAACTCCTCCTAGCAATGTATATATTCCTGATTTGAAATTTTAATACCAATTTGAATACAAGTCTTCATTTGCTTTTCATGGGAAATTCCCCAGGAACAAAAACACTAGCTAGATACACTGCAAGATAGGTTTCAAGTCAGGCACAATGGCATATGCCTATAATCTCAGCTACTTAGGAGGCCGAGGCAGCAGGATTTCAAGTTTGGGGCCAGCTTGGGAAACTTAATGAAACCCTATCTCAAAATTTAAAAAAAGAAAAAAACAACTTAAAGGACTGGGGATATAGCTCAGTGGTAGAGCATTTTTCAAGCATGGGTGAGAGCCTAGATTCAATCCCTCATTGTGGGATTAAAAAAAAATAAAAAGACAGACTTCATTGTTCATTCTGTTTCCCTCTTGCTTGATTTGGTTCTTGACACATGGTAGCTACTTAATAGAGATGAATTAAAAGAATGCTGGATCTATGCAATGGCAGTGTAGAAATCATAAGATTTAAGAGCTGACTTTGGTATTGAATTCAACCCTCTCATTATATTAGAATTCAAAGAGGTTTGCTTTTCCAAAGAAAAGCACTGAGACCAGAATCCATGCACTTTGCAACCTGCCAGGTGCTCCATCACTCTATCAGCAAATGGGTATTACATTTCTCACATCAGTGCCACCTTTGATGTTCTTGTTTTTATGAATTGGAACATTGTGTATAGCAGTTGTATCTGGAAATCTTCTAACCCATCCACTTAACAGAGCATTTTCCAAATCATATTCCATGGGACATTAGTTCCAGGACTTCCTAATGAATAACTTGGAAAAGAGATTCTCTGGTTAAATAAAGCAGAAATTGCTGTGTAGTTTAGCTCTCTTGCAGACACTCATGATACTTATTAGGATAGAAAGGGCTCAAAGAAGAATTCCTTTGAAGAAACCTGCTTAATTGTGTTTCCTTGGAACTGTCCTAAAATTGAGGATTGGACATTTTATGAGTAAGATGTGTTCTAATGCTTTGTAGAATAGTCTGTCTGGGGATGACAATTTGGGGATTGCTGCCATCTGACTACTAGATTGACCACATGTTACCCAGTGATCTACAGTCCTTGACAACACCTCTATTAAATATATTGTGTTGATCTGAAGACTGACACGGGCTATTTTTTTTTTTTTTAATTTACCATAGAAAGGCTAGATACATAAGACACTTGCTAGGAAGGTATATATTGTACTGAAGTTTTCATAGGAAAGATAGAGGCAGAGTTATACATAGAGTGATTACTTGTTCATGTCAGTTCAGTAAAACCTACCTTATTCCCATTGCCCTCCCACTATTCCCAGTAACATTGCTCCCAGTATAGGTCCTATCTGGCCCCGTGATGGGTCTACTCTAGGGCCTGTTCTTTCTCACTACACATATAGATTCATCATTTAGGAGGCCACAAAGCCAACATCATCCATGGCCTATACCCTCTGTAGCTCTGGTTCAAGTTTGCTCCATCCCAAGGATCCTCTGGATTCTCCACACTGGTTTTCTGGTTACTTTACTCCCTTCTTCTACTGCTTGCCTTAGTCCCATGTTCTTCTCTAACTATGCTGCTCTAATTGATCACTCCCTTCTGTCCTATCCCATTTCATATCTGGTTGTTGCCACACAGTTTCACACTTAATTAGTCAACTGAATTTTAAGTTGAGTGTCCTTCTTATACACTTTTTGAGACTACAAACTGTCCTAATCATTCTGAGCTACCTCTCACAGGTAGCATTTCATAAGACGTGAACAAATCACAGAGTTCCAATCAGAAAGTATCTTAGGCCTCATCATATTTAGCCATTAAAAATCTGCAGTGACTTGCATAAGGTCACTGTATTAGTCAGCTTTTTGCCACTGTGACAAATGCCTGAGAAGAACTACTTAAAGAAGGAAGGGTTTATTTTAGCTCATGGTTTGAGAGATCTCAGTCCAGGATTGGCTGGCTTCAAGGTAGAACATCATGGCAGAAAAGTGTTGCAGAGCAAAGATGCTTAGCTTGTGACATCCTGGAAGCAGAGTTAGAGAGAAAGGGGCCAGAAACAAGAAGTCGTCCCTTAGTGTACAACCCCAGTGTCCTACTTTCTTCAACCACATCCTCCCTGCCTGCAAAATCAATCACCTCCCAGTAATCCATTCAAATCATTAATCCATCAAGTGGGTTAATTAAAGCTCTCATGTTCCAATCTTTTCCTAAAATCCCCACTTCTGGGCATTGCTGCATTGGACCAAACTTTAGCACATGAACTTTTGGAGGACATGTCAGATCCAAACTATATAGTTACCCATTTGTGGAAACCAATCCAGGTAATTGGCAAAAAATGGTGGATTAATAAGAGGGAATCACCCCACAGTGAAGGTGCTGAAATTCCAGGTTACAATGGCCTACACTGGGCTTGACTGTCTAGGGGATTTCTTCCTCTTTTGTCTTTTCAGTCTTTCCCATAGGCAATGGCATGGAGAGGATTTTGTGAACTCTGCAGGCTTGTGGTTAGAATTACATGAGACAATGAATATGTCACATGCTATTCTGAGTCCGGTACCTATTAGGCACTTTGTTTTAGTTAATATTAATTATTTTATTGTTAGCTTTAAATTCTTTTGTATTCAGATGTCTTGAAGAACTGAAACAAGTTGCTTGACTTTGGGCAGCTTCTGATGTAGAATCTGCAGCATAACATCTGCTCCTGCTTTCTCCAAGGAGGGATGGGAGTGTGGGATTGCCATAGTTACAAGGATTCTGCCAGACCTGCCTGCAGCAAGGGAGCTTGCTCATTTTCTGAACCCGTTCACTTTGATGACACTTGGCAAAAGTATCCTCAGGTGTTTGTGGCCTTGATTTCTGTGCTGCATGATCCTTCCAGTTATTCCTTCCTGGAATTTCATGGGTTGGAATGATAACTTCAGTGCTGAATATTGGGCAGGAATCCCCAGGGGCTGCTTGTTAAAGCTCATATGCATATCTACCACTTTAATACAGAGAAGAACTGACTTGCAGCTCACAATGTCAGCTAAGCACATTTCTGACAGGTGTAGTTTTTTCAGGGTTTTTAGGGGATTGCACCTTTTCCCTCATGTAGAGTGTTGATGGGGCACGCCCCTGTCAGCTGTCACTGGTGCTCTGGGAAAAGGCTGTCCACTGACAGCCTGGTGGCTGTTTGCTGGCAGCGGATTGCTGTATGTCTCCTCGGGGCAGACCGTTTATCATGGAGCTAAGCCAATGCTGAGAAATGCTGCAATTTCACAGCCACGCTGCTGCTGACAGGCGATCACCCAAGCCAGGCCGTCCACTGCAGTGTGCTGTGGCCCTTACCAAAGGTCTTGGGCCCAGATGGGATTTCTTTCATGACTGGCCTCCCGCAGAGTTGCTGATGATAACCTCTGCAGGTGACACCACTCTTCCCAAGAATGGCAAGCAGGTGCAAAATCACAAATATCCTTGCCTTTAGTTCCTTCACCAAGTATTTACTCCACAAAACACTCCATGTATTACTGTTGGGATTTATATTTCCCTTCTCAACTTCACCCTCTCCACATCAGTTTGCTACTAAAAGTTGTCACTGTGTTTCTTTATAATTCATAAATAATTTTTTTTAAATACCTCATCGTAAATTACCTCATCACTATTTGTATTTTCATTGTTCCCTTGCTCCATCCTCAAGACTCAGATAGGAACCAAGTATGGGGCTTATGCTGGGACCAGGGGTTGCTGCTCTGCTTTTTGCCAGATGGGCACAGGGTGGGGAATCCAGTGCTATCTAGCCCTGCTGCATTTTTTTACTAGGTATCTGGAGATAATGTATAGTGCCTACTTGAAGTGCCTTGAGCTTATGCTTGCTCTTGCCACTGAGCCTTTATCAACACTAACCCATCTTCCTGGTACATGTGCTGAGTTACATACTGATTGTCACCCTCCATCTTTTCTCAGTCACTCTTTTCAGAATATGGGTGGTCACCTTTAGGAAGCTCTCTCTGACCCCCCATTTGGTTTATGTGGGGAGATACTCCTCCATCGTGACCTGTGTACACACTTACATAGCCCTAACTATGCTGATATTAATCATTTTATATATGCTGAGAGATAACCTGCCACTTTGCTATGAACATTTTCCATATTATTTGCATTTCCAAAATATTTGCATACTTTGTTTAATGGTCTCATTATATATCACAGGACAACAGCATCATGTTTTATTCAAGGAATTACCTACTGTTGGATTTGGGAGTTGTTTCAATTTCTTTGGTTATTACAAATAATCCTGAAATGAGTATTCTAGTAATTGAATACTCATGCTATTTTTAGGAAGAATTGTTAGAAGAGAAATTCCTAGTGTTACCATTTGTGTTTTGTGGGTTTATACCACCTACAATTGGAATTGGAGATTTAACTATACAGTGAAACAAATGATAAAAATGGAAAATATTTATCCCAGTTTGACTAAGAGTATGCCATAAATTTTATTCTAATACATATTCTAAATATCATGTTTATTCAACAAAATAACATATATGCATGTGTTCTAGGATATGACCAGATGCATAAACTATAAGAATTTTATAGTACAACATATAAACATGATGAATATAGAAATGCTATAAACAAGAAAATACAGTATAGAATAAGAATAAGGTGATGTTCAAAATCAATTACGAATTTCTTCTCTAGCCAGAATGATTGGGGGTAGAGGAAATCTCTGTATAAGGTGATATTTGAAATGAGACTCAACATATTGGTGTGATTTATTTATTGGAGAAGAAAGATAGGGGTTAGAAAATTTTCAGTGGAAAGAATTGTGAAAGTAAAGCTTGGCAGCAGGAAAGCAATAGGCATTTTTTTAGAATAGTAAATGTTTCCAATTTTTACATGAGAAATAGCATTGCTTTTTTGTATTACCAAATTTTAATAAGTTTTCATATTAAATATAATGAGTGCAGATAAATTATGAAAAGCATAATTAAATTATTTCAACAAAATAGTATTAGTTCTACTCACAATTCACTATGTAACTATAAAAGGAAAACCTAATATTTTGATTCCTTATAATTTTTAGTGTATCTGTTTTGTAAGTATTTCTTGGTAGTTACCATGAAGCTTACAAGAATCATCTTTGCATTATAAAAGCTATTTTTTCTTTTTTTAAATTAAATTAACTTAACATGAAAATTATATTTATGGAGGTATTGCATGTGATATATGTACACATTGTATGATGTTTGAATTATGTCAAACATCTCTTCAAACATTATTCATTTATGGTAAAAACCTTCAAAATCCTTTCTTCTTTTTGAAATGTACAGTTCATTGTCGTTATCTACAGATACACTACCATATAGGACATACCAGAACTTCTTACTCCAATCTAACTGTAACTTAGTACCCATTGTTTAATGTTTCCCCATCCTTTTTTTTGGAGGGGGGTGCAAAATACTTATACAAAATAGTGTATTTCATTGTGGTGTATTCATACATGCCCAAACATAATTTGATCAATTGGCATTGTTTTTTTAAACTTCTACCATTTGTGCACCAACTTTGTGTTTCTTGCTGTAACTACATACTGTTATTTCTGTAAATATATGTATGTGTATATATATTTATTATTTAGTCTTCTTAGTTAAATATATAAAAAAAGAATATTATATCAACTTAAAGAAAACTCAGCTTTTACTTGTTTATCATCACCTTTGGAAAACCTAGAATTAAGAATGGGAAGACAGAATACTGAAGTGTTTAAATTTAGCTAAATTATTTGAAATGATGTTTCTAAACCTGATCTTGGTATATTTTTCTGTTGATAGGAAAGTGTGTGTGTGTGTGTGCGTGTGTGTGTGTGTTTGTTCACCTGGGTGATTTTCACAGAGTTTGCATAGATTGTAAAATTTGAAATAGTCTACTATGTATTTGTAAATGTTTATCCACTCCCAATGCTCCTTCAGAGTCCAGTCTCTTTCCCAGGACTTACCAGAACTCTCCACAGTCCAGCAACCCGATGAGTCCCCATGTCACACTAGAGATTAAATATTTTGAATATCATATGTATGCATGTATATATGAGAGACAAGCAGAAAGAGAAAAAGAACATGCAACTCTGCACATATGTGTGTAAGCTGGGTTGTCTGTGAGTATACGTTACTTAATTTTTGAGTCAGCAGTGAAGTTGGAAGCAGCAACAGGACAGATCTGATTGATAAGAAATCACCTTGAGATAGTAGACCCAACTTTTGTAACTCAAGAAGATCTGCAGATGCTCTTGGCAGATCATGTGCCTCACCTTTTGACACCCTGTGATATGTGTGTCACCAGACTTTTTACTAAGTAAGGTAGATTCCTATTTGATCGAGATACATTGTTTAGAGGAATGTTAGCTTTATAACATGTAATAGTCTAGGGGGATGCACTCCCAACTTCTGACTTGCATGTCTTGAAGCATCAGTGACCTTTTCTTGGACCTAGATGGCAAATCACAGAAATAAACTTATGCGGATGAGATTATTCTCCTGACTCTAGAATTTTTCACTCCTGATCCCTACAGCTATTTGACAATAGATCAGAGTCTGAATTTTCAACCTTAATTTCCTCATATGAAAATTGGGTCAATAGCCTAACTTCACAGGGTTCTAATAAAGATTAAATGTGGTAACAGTCAAGGCAATGCAGATCATCCAAGATGAGAGTCCCAACTTTTCTTCCAAAAACAATATCAAAGTTTGAGAGTAACCCACAAAATATCCTAAAACCTAGAGCTTCAGTATAACTGGACATAAGACAGTTAAGACCCTACTTCTGGTTAAACTAAGTAGAATAATAGACACCAAACCCAGTGAGCTGCCTCCTACATTCCCTGTGCACAGGTAGCTGGTGGAGTGGGGAAGGGGTCGTGCTATAGGAAAGAGATGGGGAGGTAGAGTACCATTTTTCACCTGTGTGCAAAAAATGTTGAAAAAAAACGTACTCCACTTTAGAGCATTCCTTCCTGGGAAGTGAGTTAAAAGTGCATTCCTGACCTGTGTAGGCAGTCTTCTTCAAGAGGTGAAGAAATGTGTTAGTATTTTTATTTGGATTACATTAGCTTTATAAATTAAGGTAGGGAGAACTTCATCTTTATAATGTTAATTCTTCCTCTCAAAGAACAAGAGTATTTTATATATGCTCAAGTCTCCCTTTGGGTTATTCAGGACTGTTTCAATATTTTCCTGATGTAGATTGGGACACTTCTTGTTAAAATTATTCCTAAATACCTTACCCCTTTGTTTCTATTGTAAATGGTGTTTTTGTTCCCTTTGTGTCCGCTAATTAATTATTATATATGTAAATAAGCACACTGATTTCTTATGTTAATATTGTAGCTTCCTACATTAATTCTTTTTTATAATTTAATTTTACCATTAATTCCTAATATACAATCACATCATCTGCATAAAATGTTTGGTTTACCTATTTTTATTCAGGAAATTAATTTCTCCTGTCTAAATGCTTTGGGTAATATATGATTAATAGTGATAATATTGGGAAATCTTGCCCTTACCAGATCTTAATGGAGATACCTTTAGGAATTCCCCATTAAGAAAAGTGCTGATTTTAGTGCTAAGTTAATTATATTTTAATAATCTAGTCATCATTTTTTTATTTTCTTATGTTTCTTTAAATTGGTTATTATTATGATTTGGATGTCAGATGTCCTCTAAAAGCTCATGTGTGAGACAATGCAATGTTTAGAGGACAAATGGTTGTATTATAAGAGCCTTAATCCAATCAGTGAATTAATCCCCTGATGGGAATTAACTGAGTGGTAACTGAAGGCCAGTAGGATGTGGCAGGAGGAGATGGGTCCCTGTGGTATAAATTTTGTATCTTTAAGAATGAGGGATAAACTTAAAGAAAAGTCATTATAAAACCCAGAGAAAGCATGAACAGATAATTCATACACATATACACACAAAGATTTGTAAGTGGACTTTAAATTATAAACACTTTTTCAGCTTTCCCCATTATGGTGCAAATGAAAACTATAAAAATGCAATTTCTCATCTATCAGATTGTCTGATGTTAAAAACCATAACACTACATTCTGTTGGTGAAATTGTGAGGAAGCAAGCATCTCTATATGTTGCTGTTTGAAATGAAAACTGGAACTGACCCTTATGTAGTGGAATTTGGAAATATCCAAAGACACTGTGTGTACTTTTATATTCCAATTTGGCATTCCTTTTTACAGGTATTTACCCAGAAGACACAGCATCAATAGAAAAAAAAATTTAAAAAAGAAAGAAAGACATATACACAAAGTTATTCACTATGACATTGTTTGGGATTGCAAAATATTGGTAATTGAATGCTCATACTTAGGAGAATAGTTGAAAGGAGACTGGGTGAATAAATGATGATACAAAGTGCTTTGAAGCTATAAAAGAGGAACATGGAAGAACTCATGAAATGCTATAGATTGATTTTCCAGGATATATTGTTCAATAAGAAATTTAAAGTGCAAAAATGTTGCCATAGTATGATACATTTTGTGTAAGAAAAATTAAGAACCACCGAAAGGAAAACATAGAAATTAGTAAGACACATATCTTTAGTATATGAATAGGAGCTGGATAAAAGGGGGACTTGTTGGGACTAATGACACGTTAACTAACTCAGGTTGACTCCTTACTCCCTGGCAAGTGATCAAGATCAAGGCTCAAAGGCAGTTTCAAAGGTTAATGATGATAAATCGGACCACTGTCAGGGATTGGTTAACAACAGTTCCGCGAACGTGATCAGCTCGTGCTTGCCATATAGTCCTATGGGACTCTCACCTGCATGAACACCCGTGCCTTTCTGACCTTTAAGCTGATTGGTTCCCGCCTAGCCCCCACCCTACATAAAAGCTGTGTGATTTCCTCAATAAATTAGTTCCTGCTGTGACTGGTCTCCCTGACATGTCTGATTGTCCTCCGCCTGGAGGGCTGGGAGCAGGCGGTCAGTCGGCCCTACCTATCCTGGTCTGACCTTGTTGGGGAGTGTCCCCTTTCTTTGTCGCTGGACGAGAAGAGCAAGGGGGCTTAAGACCCCGACAGGGACTGGGGAATGACTTGTGTGGGTATGGCTTTATTATAGTCCTGATTTTTAGAACCGTGTTAGTGTTATATATATTCAAAAAGAAAAGAAATAAAACCCACAAGGATGGGGAGCATGGATGTAAAAGCAAAAGCAAACAGAAGTAAATTGAACTGTATTTAAAGTGAATAAATATAATCACAGTGAGATAGAGCATAGGGAACTAACCCAAGTGACTTTTCAACAGAATTTGGATTATACTCCATCAAACAAATGGCAAAAAAAGCAAACTCAAAAAAAAAATCAAACTCTGATCTTCTAATAAGAAATCTTCCTGGCTAAAACATAGGTTAGTGATTCTGAAACTATTTTAACATTCTGCAAGCCAAGTTTTGTGTTATTGAATTGAGTTTCAGATATGGACAGGATCATCATAGAATGAATACTGACCTTTCAATTTAGGATTAGGTCTATCTGTGAAATCACGATGATTAAAAAAACAGGTGATAAGTGCATACAGAGACCATTTGCTTTTTCTCCAACTGTAGAAGAACTTGGACACCTTCATTCCCAAGTTTACAACCAAAAAAGCTGAAAAAACTGTAAATCTGTGAATTTTCTTGGACCTATTAAGAAACTGAGGTTCCAGAGCAAAGTGCCATTCTGACATCTGGAGAGACAGATGAATCCAAGGAAATAAAGCACCTGAGATCTGTGTATGTTGAGCAGAAGCTGCTGGAGCCATAAAACTAGTTGGCTTACATAAACAATAATTGACAAGCTGCTAGAGGCAACGTGTCCTCTAGCTTGACAGGAACTCATAGGAGCCACAGTATTGAGGTGTGTATGTGTGTGCTTGTGTTTAATTTAAAAAATCAATTGAAACAAAATTAAAGGAGGTGATCTGGATAAATCACTACCAAAAGATGTGTCAATAAAAGAGTGCCCAGCAGAAAAAAATGGGAACATCTGACTTTAAAGACACTGAAATGGGGAGCTATTGATGGTTGAGTCAGGTATGTCAGAGTTGTAAGTTCTAGGTAGATGAATGGGGGAGGCTTGAAGTACAGTTGGCACTCCAGAGATGCTCCAAAGACTAGAGACAGGAGGAATCTCTTCTTGGGTTCTGGATACTTAAGAATATTACAGAACAACATAGGTATTCTTTGCTCATAATCTTAGGCCATTAGCAATTTGTTTAGTTTACTCTCCTTTGTGAAAGCTGCAAGAGCTGTTTAATTCCCTTTTGCATTTGACATCCTAAGATGTAAAGAATACCCATTATATTGATGAGAGTAAGACTAAGTCTTTAGGATCAATACCGACCGAATACCATATCAATTAAATGTCCCAGGTTATTCAACATACAGTCATGCACAATGCATACATAGGCACACTGATGTTGTGGGAAAGGGTTTGTTATGATTTGGATGTGGTGTCCCCCAAAAGCTCATAAGCGGGACAATACAAGAAGGTTCAGAGAAGAAATGACTGGGTTACGAGAGCCTTAACCCAATGGGCAAATTAATCATCTGATGGGATTAATTGAGTGGTAACTGAAGACAGATGGGGTGTGGCTGGAGGAGGTGGGGCATTGGGGTGGTTGCTTTGGGTTATATAGTATCTAGCTAGTGGAGTCTCTATCTCTGCTTCTTGATCATGATGTGAGCTGATGCCTTCCACCACACTCTTCCACCATGATGTCCTGCCTTTCCTTGAACTGGAGTCTATGGTATATGAACCAAGACCTCAGTAACTGTGAGCCCCCAAATAAACTTTTCCTCCCCTAAAATTGGTGTGGTCATATCTTTTAGTTGCAGTAGCAAAAGAGCTGATTAAAACAGGGTTGATTAATTCAGTTTTTACTTTGAAGGAGTAAGCAGTATATCCTCCATACCTATTTATACCATTTTCCTTTTTACTTGCTTTACAGTGATTTAGCTCCAACTTTTCATTATTTCTTACAAAAGGAAAAAAGAGAAACAGAAATACTAATGAGTCCATATAGTCATTTATCATAAAATTTTCACAGGTATGATGGTTCTAGAAATCAATGGGATTGGTGAGTTTCTCAGATCCTCATTTGTTTTCTGTCTTCTGGGATTCCTCTCTCCCCTGCTTCACCACCCCGCTCCAATTTTGAATGGAGAATAGGAGAATTGTATTTTTCCTTTATCTTTCAATGGTAACACACAGTATCATCCCTAAACCTCTGAAGAATAGAATAGGAAACTTAGGGAGGAATTATTTAACTAAAATCCGCTTACTGAGAGTAAATGGAAAGTGCTTCATTACAGTTCACCTTCCTCCCTCAGTTCTTTCCTAGATAAGAAGCTCCACTTAGTAGCACCTTGTGCATAGGAGACAATTCTGCTACTACTGTCAACCTCCTGACTTTCCCAGAAGAGATTCAGGATTTCAGCTGCTAATTTTCAACCATCTGAATGAGGACCAGACAATACCGCCTTCCCTTCACTGCAAACGTGTCTTTGAGTGGTAGAACTGTGTTTGGGAATAGGCTGAGGTGGTCCTTTTCCCAAACACAGCCTGCATATAAATTGGAATATGCATCCTAATTAATATTTCATTTCTGTGGATTCTCATTGAATTTCTATTTCTAAACACAAAACTTTATTCCAAGAAAAATTAGTAAGTGACCAGTTTTATATGAAAAACTTTCTACAAGGTCTTTTTTTTCAGACCAAGAATTTAAGTTACATTTTATCATTTTACCTTTATTATTTGAGTGCTGTCATACTTTTGGTGGGTTATTTTCATGGTTTTAAGATCTTTGAGTTGAGGAGTTTGAATGTTCTGGATTTGCATTATTGATATAAAATTAACAAACTTTAAAAATTTACAGTGTAGAAATTGATGCAGGTTGTAAATCTTAGAAATATTGGTATAAAATAAAAATGAAAAATTATACTCTGTTTGATCTATCAAAATATGTAAGTGCATTCTACTATCATGTATAACAAATTAGAACAAATAGAAAAATTTAAAAATAAATAAATGAGTTCACCCCTCAAAACCTCCTCCTATTTACCCTGTCTTTCCAATTCCAATGATTAACAAAACTTGGGGTAGTGATAGTTTAATTTTTCATATTTGCATATATGTTTATGTTTGTCATGTATTCTATTGCGATGCAGAAATATTCACCATTTCCTTTTGTTGGTCTCCAAAGATCTGATATACTTGCTTTTATTGGCGCTTCCTCTGAAATGACTAAAAGCATATTCTAATAACTCATTTCAAGGAGTGGCAAAAAAATCATGCTGTGATGAATATCTATAAAATAATTTTGATAATAAACATTCCATACTGTGCTGTTGCTTTTGATAAGTGAAGATAATTTATTTCCCTATCTAAGATCTTTAAAAATTATTCTCTATTCCGCTTTAGCTAAGGGAAATATGCAAATATGAGAATCTTGTATTATACTTCTGAACTTCGCTTGGAAGTGGGTTATAAAAGAAAAAATGAAAAATATCAAACTAGTCTAAAATATACTGCCAAGTCCAAGTAGCTAGAATGATTAATGAGAAAATAGTTCTGGTGGCCAAATATTTCTAGAGACACAACTGAGATTTTGAAGGAAACAGCCTTAGAATCTGACCAGAGTGTCGAAGAATCTACACATAATCACATCTTTTCAACCTTTCAAGGAACATTGGAGACTTGAACATTTTTCAGTCTTTAATGACTTTTCTTCAAATAAAATCCTTAAATCTGAACTCCCTTAGATATTTCAGGAACACACATACACCTACATATCCACGCATATTTTTCTTCTATGAAGGCTGTAAAAATTATTCAAGAGCATAGGAGTACTTCTTTATTCTTGTGTATTCCTGTACACCAGTTTGGGTATGAGTTGGAACCTCTGAAAATTTTGGTTGAATTAATGAGAGAAAGAAATTAACACCTTGATTTAAATCTCCATTTAGCCCATTTTTATTATAGCATTATATACAAATATCTATATAAATATTTTAAATCAAATATTTGTTTTAGCCAATCTTCACATTTTTCTTTCTTGGTTTGTTAGAAACTCAATTTTTAAAAATAAATTTATCCCATTTATTTTTAAAGAACATTGTCAGAAAGTATAACATCCACATAGAAATAGACATAAATCATAATATTCCCTGAATGAATTTTTAAAGTGTGAACACGCAAATAACCAGTGCTCACATTTAAAAAAAAAAAAAAGTAGAAAGTTCCTAACTCCCCATAATACCTTCTTATGCCCCATCTCAGTTACACACATTATCCAGGGTAAACCACTATTTTGACTACAGACTTCATGGTTTCATTTTGCCTGTTTTCGAACTTTATATAAATTTTGACTATTTTTATACATCGTTTCTGTGATTCATCAGTTGTGACTATGATAGATAAATATATATTTCATTGCTTTTCATTCTAAATAACTTCCCACTACTTGAAAACCTTAGTTCTATCTATTCTATTTTGATGGTCTTTTGTGTATGTCTATTGCATTTGATCCTCAGTAAGAATGAGAGAATTTCCTTCTTTTTAAAAATACTTTATAGTATTCCTCTGTGTGTAGGTGTGATACATTTTATTTATCTACTGATCACTGATAGACACTCAAACTCCTTTCATATGTTGTCCTAAATGCAGCAATGAAAATGGGAGTATATCTCTTTGAAATACTGACTTCAGCTCTTTTGGCTATAGATCCAGTTGTGATATTGCTGAATCATGGTAATTCTAGTTTTAGTTTTTGTAAGTACCTCCATGCTCTTTTTCACAAGGGATACACTAATTATATTTCTATCATCAATGTATACATATATGAAAATATCATATTATGCCCCATAAATATATGTAATTATTTGTCAATTTAAAATTATATTTAAAAAAAACTAAACCAAACCAAAACCTCTGGGCAAAACTATGTCTTAAAGTGAGTGCTGAGTATATGTTCACTTTAAAAGGGAATGTGCTACACAGTCCTCCCAAATGCCGGCCCCATGGCAGTGGGAATGTCGGTGCTACACACCATGGTGTCTTGTTGCTATCAGCCTTTACCTGTTAGCCATTTGGGCAGCTGAGTAGCTGTATTTCATTTGTGGTCAAACTTGTATTTCTCTGATTGACAAGCTTGAGCTCATTTAATATTTTTATTAGTTGTTTGTTATGTTACTTCTGTGATGTTCCTGCATAAGTCTTCACCCTTTCATCTGATGGTCTTTCCTCCTTTTTCTTATTAATCTTGCAGTGTCCCTGATTCTTTACATATTTTGGGTTTGGGTCCTTTGTTTTTCATAATCTTTCCCTCTTGTTGTTCTTTGTGCAATTTCACTTTCACAACACTGCCTTTTGAAGAAGGTTTTTCACTGCCCTGTAGTAAGCAAACTCATTATAATTTTTCCTTAAGGATTCCGATGCTGTTGTTTGGTTTTGGATGAGTCCATTTATGATTTTCTTTTTGTTATCTTCTCTGAGTTTCGTGGTAGGCGACAAAATTGGTTCCCAAAAGATGTCCACAAATCAAATCCCTGGAACCTGTGAAAGTTACCTTATTTGGAAAAAGTGTTTGCAAATGTGATTAAGGATTTTAGATAAGGAGATAATCCTGGATTATCTCAAGTGGGCCCCAAATGCTGTCCCAGTATTCTCATGAGAGAGGAGAGAAGACAGACAGCAGAGGAGAAGATACAGACAGGAGAAGATGGTGCAGAAAGATGGAAGCAGAGCAGAGAGTGATGCGACCAGGAGCCAGGGAGAGCAGATACCAGCAGGAGCTGCAGAGTTAGAAAACAGTCTCTCCTGGAAGCATCCAGAGGGAACCCTGTCTTGCGGACACCTCAGCTTCAGACTGTGGTCTTCAGAACTGCGTGGGAATAAACTTCTGTTTTAAGCACCACATTTGTAGTGATTTGTTATAGCAGTCTTAGAAAATGCACGTATCTTTCATTGGTTTTCTTAAGATTGTGGCTCCATGAATTTGGTACAGATTCATATCAAGAATTAGCTGTGACAGCAGAGAGGCTGCAGGCTATAGTCGAGGCTCTGTGATTTCATCCTGCTGGTAGGTAACTAGACCTCAGATTCCTCATTAACTCAGTAATTCTCCTGTGACTTCAGACATATAGATGGACGGATATAAAAATGGTAAATATATGAAAGGCAGATGGCTTGTTGAATAGGTAAAAGTATGAACAGACAGAGTGATGAGTAGATAAACAATATGTTATTCATCTTTCCTAGTTGATATCAGTGGGGTTGCTGGTGTTTTTCAAGCTATTCCATGTAGCCAAATGCCTGATGTAAACTCTTCTTTAGTTGAGATTTCTCCCAATTTTTCCATAAATTCACTTTGTTCTGTAGAAATAAAAATAATGAATGTTCCTTATTCTTAGGTGAAGTATTATCTGGTCTAGTGTACAAAGCAATGAATAGAACAAAAGCTCCAATTTTCCTTATTGGTGTTTCATACCCTTGAAATAAAACTGCTTTTTGATTTATCCTTTTCTGAATAGAACAATAATAATTGAATTAGACTTCTTGGCATTAATATTGGTACAGGGAATAAGGATGGCTAATTCTAATCTTAATAAGGTATATTTCTCTGTTTCTTAATGGTGAAATAGCAAGTAAACAGTAATAGGCTGGGCATAGTGGGTGCATTTGTAGTCTCAGCTACTCAGGAAGCTAAGGTGGAAGGATCACTTCAGCCCAAGAGTTCCAGATCAGCCTGGGCAACTTAGGCCAGTTCTCAAAAACAATAAGAAGAAATCTAATTTTATTTATTTGCTTATTTAATTATTTACAGGTGGATTAGACCTTGGTTTTGCTTCCAGCTCAAACCTAATACATCTTTCCTTTTCATTGAGTGATAAAGAAATGAATGTAATTTTTTCATTATTTTTAATAGTTAAAAATGCAGCTTTGAGGATTAATGCCTGGAGGACAGAGATGGCTGGCTGATATTCCACTATGGATTTTAAAACATATTAAGGTGTAAAGACTGTGTGTGTGTGTATAAAAAGTAGGATCTTGGGACTGGAGTTGTGGCTTAGTGGTAGAGCACTTGCCTGGCATGTGTGAGGCCATGGGTCCCATAGTCAGCACCACATATAAATAAATAAGATAAAAGATCCATTGACAAGTAAAATCTCTGAATTTGAGAAAATAAGATGTTGTTCAGTGCATTCCTCTCTTTGAATGGCTGTTGATTAAACTAAAATTTTTGAACAAAAACTTAGAAAGGTGTATCATCGCATATGCACCTTTGTATGAACTCTGTTATCCAGAGCGTGCAGACCACTCAGTGAGAACCGGTAACTTGTGGAAGGAACATAAGCATAGACAATCTCCAGGGAAAAGTAAGAGTTGAGAGCTTCAAGGGAATTATCATCAAATGTTTCCCAAATTGGTGATGTGATGATAACTGGCATAGAGGTATACTGTTCAGTTCTCTGGGTTTTCTATGTGAAAGACGGGTGGTTGCAGGGCACTTGGAGTAGATATCATGGAAATAAGAACCCACTCTGTTAGGTCAGATTAACACTTTTATTTAAAGAAAAATAAAGATATAAAAGCATGTTTTAATGTTCCTCTAAATTAAATAAATGTATACGTTGAACTCTTAATGAAGGGATAAAAGAAAAAAGTTGGGATTTTTCTCTTACTTACTGGTCTTTGGTTGGGAATGCCTAGTCAGGAGGAGTATGGTGTGCATTGTTGTTCTCTGGTGTTGTGATCTTTAGATTTCCTTATATTATAAGCACTGATTTTTTGCTAGGGATCTTTTGCATGTCACGTTATCTGCTGTTCAGTTGTCCAAGTGTGATTGATATCTGAGATTAAAGACTAAGCCTTTTTCAGAAGTACTAATTGGTATCCTATAATTAACTTTTTTAAGGAAACCATTTTATAAACAAGAAATTTTTATTTATAAATGCTTATATATTTGCATAACCATTTATTAAATATATATGGGACCTTGTGCTGGCATGTTGCTACATGAAATAAGCTAGAAACTGAGGAATTAACTCAATATCTCAAGAAATATTTGAAAAGTGTAAGTTGTGATGTGCATAATTTTCATAGATCATGATGTACTTTCATATCAAATTTAGCATATTGACTGAAAGGAAAAAAGATCACTAAAGCATATTGGCATTTTTATGACTGTGAAATGATTTAACAAATATTGAGAGGGGGCAAAGGACAGGTAACTGATTATCAAAGAAAAGGAAAATGGTATATAGCACTTCCCCATCAACTGGTTGCTAATAGCCTTTGGGGGAGGGGAAGTATCACACTTTCCAACATAAGCAATAACCTCCTGGCTGAGTCTCTTCCTGCCTTTTGGTTTCCTTTGGTCACATAGGCATGAGAAGAAAGGAAACCTAAAATCTGTAAAGGGGCAAGACATCCTCA
The DNA here is from genome assembly GCF_902686445.1 of Sciurus carolinensis. Lineage (NCBI taxonomy): Eukaryota > Metazoa > Chordata > Mammalia > Rodentia > Sciuridae > Sciurus > Sciurus carolinensis. Next base: position 89,383,234 of record NC_062215.1, read on the forward strand.
CTTCCTCAGGCACCAACTCTGCAGGGTCCCCTCCCCCCTCCATGTGTCTCCCTCCCCCTCCCCTCCCCCTCCCTCTTCTCTCCTCACCTTTTCTGTCTTTTACATAAAATTTACTTTTTGCTCTTGCCTTCACATTTCTTGGGTGTTTAATCTTAAACACTGGGGGAATAAACACCCAATCCTGATTTTCAAGACCGATATCAATATTGGAGTCAAGGGGCTTACATAGTTCATGACAAAACCCTTCATCATCATGGAATAATGGATTGAATATAATACCTAGTAATGTAAGAGACTAAGTTAGCATACAAACCCAAGTGACTGTTTGGACAGTGACTTTGATCTCCACATGCATCTGTTCTCTTTGTTGACTCTGGGTAAGTCCAAGACATATCTGGCCTGGCATAGCCTAAATACCAATGAGATGAAGGCAGCAGGGTGCTTCTAATGCTGGGTTTATTGATGAGTACAGTGTCAGTGAAGGTGAAAACACTATAGGTTTTTTAGAGAAGATTATAAAATTGTCATTCGGTATTTAAAAGTTTGTCATGTTGAAGAGGAATTAAATTTGTTCTGTAAGGTCCCAGAAGGACCCTGGAAAATCCCAAAGAGTGTCCTTTCAAAATAAACGGGGCTTATAAAAAATCCTTTCAGTAAACATAATTAAGATCTAAGTTTATCTCCACTGAAAAAGTTAAAGACAGACCACTTGCTGGGGATGTTGCCAGGAAATTAATGAAATGGATGGGTAGACCCAATCCTTTAATTTAATTAATGTAGTTTTTGTTTATTTTCTTTTTCTTTTTCTTTTTTTTTTTTTTTTTTTTTTTTTTTTTTTTGGTGCAACAGAGGCTTTTGTATCATTAAGTTAAGCAGACTTGAGACTTTTACAATGTTATGATTTTAAATAACTTTGAACGGCATTCTCCACTTTAGAAGTTCTTTTCCTCCAAGTTCATCCCTTTCTACAGAAATGCACAGTTAGAAATTGATCTATCTTTAAAGGTTCTAATGTCCTGGAAATCCCTACTTTTGAATTTAAACATTTTTACTTTTAATATCATGTGCATCTTCAACCCAAAGAAATGATTCTATAGCAGCTCTCCATTTACTCTATGGTAGTTTGCATTAATTCAGGTCCTACTTGCTTTTCTAATGCATTATTTATTCTTGTGTTAAGAATAAGAATAATGCCAATGGTGGATTGCTATCAGCATATTTCTACATATTAATACTATCTACTCACATATTTCCTCACTAGAATAAATAGACAATATGAATCTGTGCCTCTCTTGACAAAGTATTTCATGTTTCCAGCAAAGATTCTGCCCAGCTCTCTTTCTTTCTTAATCTATATCTTTTGTATACCTTTCTTTCTGTTTGAAAGGGAGAAGCTTTGTGGAGAATGATTTTGGAGGCAGGACATTATTTTTAGTACTTGATTTTTAAGTAGCTGTTGACTGCTTTGTTTAGTCATTTTCTAACTTTATCATTTAGTTCTTGACAGTACCCTCAGAGGGAGGAGGACTCATTAAATTCTGAAGATCAGCAGCTGTGGTTATGAGAGGTTAAATGACTTGCCTAAGGGCATGCATATAGTACCTGGTACAAACTGAAGGGAAATGGTCTTGACTTTCAGCAGTATGGTTAATGAGGGAGAAACAATAAGCTTAAGTGAACACATTTAAAGTCCCAAATATACAATCATATGTAACCAGTTGCCATGCAAAGTGCTCAGCCCTGACTGCATATTATAATTACTTTTGTGCTTTTAAAATATATCAATGTAACTTATTCCAAAACAGTGATTTAGTTCTATATGGACTGAATCCTAGCATTGGAAGTTTTTTTAAAGATCCCCAAGTGATTCTAATATGCAAACAGTGCCAAGAACTTGTGCTACTTGTGTGAGAATTGAACACAGTTGTGTGTGGGTGTAGTATGACCATGGAGCATTTTATTTAGGAGGGAGTTATAGCTAGAAAGAAGTCATGTGTTTTCTGAGCAGGAGTATGTTTTGTCTAACTTCATTAAGACAGTCACTATTCATAAACTCATTATTTACTGAGTCCTTTTGCTTGGAGTTAAATAAATGCAAACAAAATAATAGATGCATTTTATTTTGGTTGAAGCTATAAATATAAGTCATTATATTGAAAGAGTAAATAAAAGTATTAAATAAGGAAGGAGCTCATCTGATTAGATAAGGAAAGTGTGTTCCTTGTAGGTTTTCCAAGAAGGGATGTGAATTGATCAGATGAGGCTTGAGGAAGGAAAATTCCTATTTTCTAGAGAAGAAAGTTCAGAGGGGAGACAGGATGCTGTGTTGGAAAAGGGAAAATATCTCAATAGGTGATTAAGGACTGTGTCTGAGGAATGAGGAGAGAAGCTGTGGAATGTAAATTGAAGAAAGGAGGAGAAGAATTCATCTACTTTCAGAGCCATCTTCTCTGGTCTCCCTGCTTTTATCTGTTAACAACTCAATCAGATACTTTATTATGGGTATTTTATTATAAATGAGGAAGCTGAGGCTCAGCAAATTTAAATTATTTGCTCGGGGCTTGAAGATTAGAAATGGGTGACATCACTCAAATCTAGTTCCTTCTGGTCCAAAGCTTGGCTCATTTCAGGTCATCAGTTTTCTATTAAGCCCCACTGCCTTAAAATGGACACATATTATAAAGATCCATCAGTTAATCAACAACTATTGAATTAATGCATATGAGGCAACAGGTGATGACAAATTTCTAGCCACTGCTTTGCTGTTAATCTTTTATCTACCAGAACATAAGGCAAATAGTTTTCAGGAGGAAGAGCATATCAATAAATCATAAAGCATGAAAGCCGATTGAAAAGGAAATAAAGTTAGCTGTAAGGACGAGTATCCAGATGGTTTTAGTAAAATTGATGAGAGATGACATTGTATTGAATTATTTTTAGATATTTAGGGAGTGGTTGATGGACCAAGAACACAAAGACAGAAAGCAGGAGTCTTCTTGAGTCTTGCGAGTGGTCCCACTCACTTAAAATGTTGGTTCCTTTCCACTTCTGTGAATCCCCTCCTGACCCTTGCTTGTTTTATGAAACTCCTGCTTCTGTGTGCCATTGTTGCTGCTCTCAAATGCCTATTACAACAATGACCTAATAGGCTTCTACTTACATAACTGACTGTACTGTATTCTGATCCTCTGGAAGGCAGGAACTGTGCTTTCTTTCTCTTGTATCCATAGCTGTTGGCAGAGGATATTGTCATCCCCCCCTCCCCCGCCATTAAAATGTGCACATTAAAAATAAAGGGGGTGGAAAATAGAAGTTCAGTAGACTAGACAAAGGGAAATAAAGGGAAGGAAGGGGGATAGAAATGGGAAAGACAGTAGAATGAACCTAACATAATTTTCCTATGTTCATATATGAAAATACCTAAGTGAATTCCCCCCATCGTGTACACCTGCAAGAATGTGGTCCTAAATAGAATAAGATATATTCCATGCTTGTATAATTATATCATAATTGATTCTACTGTCATGAATAACTAAAAGGAATCCATATAAATAAATAAATTAATTAATGAATGGAGTTTTCTCTGTTCAGTCATGGCTAGATACTACTACATCCTACAGTGTGTCAGATTTGTGATCAAGACCACAATTTAAAATTGCATTTCATAACTGTAAATAATGTAAGGACTAGTATACCTGAGAATTATTTTTAAAAATCTGAAAAAAGAGTTCATATTTGTCAACTCATTTAAGTCAAATTTAATAACTTGAACTTGGTATTGCTGGATTCTGCAAACAATCAAATCATTATAATAATGACCAAAACAAAAGAATAACATTGAACAGGCAACTTTAACTACATAGAAGGTAGAAAGAGGGCAAGTTATCAACTATTAGGTACATTTAAGAAATGCTACCATTACAGAATTTAACATGTGTTGTGGGGTGAATGTTGTCCCATCAAAAAATTCATAAGTTGAAGTCCTAACTTCTGGTACCTCAGTATATAACCATATTTGGAAATAGTGTCTTTTTTTTTTTTGATTCAAGATATTTTATTAACAACTAATATAAACAGCAAGATATCTCAATTAGATCACCAAGTACAAAATCAACATACAAAAATCAGTAGTTACATATATTCAAACAATCTTTTGGCAAATTTAATGGAAGAAAAGATTTCATATATAACAGTAACAAAAATATATTAATATGTCAATAAAAATGTGAGATCTTTTAAAAATTAAAATACCACTGAAGGCAAAAAATTATCCCTTCTACAAATAGAAGGACTATATTATTGTGTAAATTAATTTGTAAATTTAACAAAATCTCGAAAACAGTTTTAAGCTATAGCACTTGAAGCTAAATTTAGTGAAAAAAAATAAATAAACATAAAAGCGGGACCAGCACCAAAAAACATTAAGCCATTTTTAAAAGCCTAAATAATTTAAGAGTATCATATTGGTCTATTAGCAAAACAGAATGCCCACATGTAAGTACACTAGTGTCTTTAAAGGATGATTAAGCTAAAATTAGGTTATGAGGGTGGACCCTAATTAAATCTGACTGGTGTCCTTATAAAAAGATACAGTTTGGACAAAGAGAAGTCATGGAGGCATGTGCACAGAGGAAAGAGCCCTGAGGACACAGTGAGAAGTTGGGCATCTGCAAGTCAAGAAGAAGGACCTCAGGAGAAACCACTGCTGACCCTTTGTATTGAACTTTCAGCTTCTAGTCTGTGAGAAAATGAGCTGCTGTTGTTTAAGCCAGCCTGTCTGAGGCATTTTGTCATGGTGATCTGAGCTGACTAACTAGCATGGCACTCACTTCCCTCCTCAATCATGCAGTACCATGTAGGTTCTAAGTCTCATCAAGAATTCACTTTTGGGCATTTAAATGACTGTTACCATTAAGTAATCAATAAACATAAGTAGACCATGCCTAAGCACATAGGCATATCATATTAAAAATTCTGCCATGTGTAGCTGGAAAAATGCATAAATGGTTCCATGATACATGAGGAAAACCAGTACTCCATACTAATGATTTAAAAATATATGCATTTACTTAAAATCACCTCCTGATTTGAAGTATTTGTTCTTATAGTCATGTGGGAACCTCTAGTTATTTTTTTTTTCTTTTCAAGTTTAAATGTTTAAAACATTCAAGAATAAATCTCTTTGTAAAATATCTCTAAGTCATTGTCAAATTTTTATAAACTTTTGAGTGGGAGAATTCCATAAGAAATTACTAGATGGCTTAGTGTGATGTATAGTAATACATTGAAATTGCATTTAAGTGAAGATGAGAAGAGTATCAAAGACTACAGCAATAAACATTAATTTCTCCTGAAAATGTTTAACATTTCTCCTGTACAACTTTTATGTTCACTTTTGCATTATGTCATTTAATGAGATTATGTTCTAGTTAAGGTGTTTTAGGTTTTCCAGAACATAGAATTTAGCCCTCTAGGTATATTAGGTTTTTGAACTCCTTATCTATTTTCATTTATTCAGAAGTCTTATTAGAATAATTCATTTGGAGAAAAAGGAGAACTTATTGATGATAGACTTGTTTCTTCCAAACTTTATCCTACTGATTGCAGAAAAAATTACCTATTCTTTGTTAGTTGGATTTTTTGGATTTTCATTTCTGGAGATCAGCAGCTTGTTAATGTGAACATTCATTGAGAACATATTATTGTAAGATACTTTCCTGGCATTTAATGTTTCAAAGTATTAGAGTGAGCTCAAATAGCTTTCACTTTCATTTAGGAGGTGATATTTGCATAAACAGAAATGGATACAGACCAGAAAAAGCATTTTATGATTTAACTGTTTGACAGAAATTTGACATTGAGCAATAGGACATGACCCATTTGAAAATATGAACCCAGATTGCCTGTTACTTGACCAGACTGCCTGTTCTATCAATGCCCATGTGCACTCATGCACATGCACACCCAGGTGTGAACACACACACACAGGAGACAATGTGTCAATGATGTTCTCTCAATGTTTCAAACTCAAAATTTTCTCAATAATGGCTGTATTTTCTAGGAAAAGAATTAAAAGCATTGACTTGCTTAGAGATTATATAAACATTGCATTTATATAATTTCAGTTTATTTTCATATTACAATAATGTACCTTAATTCTTTGACCATACTTTTAGTATTTAATATAGGAATTATAAATTCCCTTAAAAGGAAGTCCTGTGTTTACTGACAAGTTGACTTGGGGCAACCCAAATAATCTTCTCTTGTCTCAATTTAGTTGGAAAATGAGACATGGTTGTAATCATGGTGTGTGGAAGTGGTTGGTGAACAGTTCAGCATGCCACAGATTTGCTTTTTGTTATGCAAAAGCCACTGCAGTAATGAGTGTTGTTTTCAAGTTTCTTTCATAACCCTTAGATGAGCACGAGCTCATTATGAGATAATGAGAGAAAATGCAAGAATGCATCAGCCTTCTTTGCTAGGCCTTTATCCATTCATCATTCATCCAACTGGTGTTTATGGAAGGCATGCTCTGCACCAGGTTTGATGTTAGGGGTGAAAATGCAAATCATGTTCAGAGAAAGAGGAACTGATCTTCCTCTTGGAATTATTCAAACATAAATCAGTACAATCATATACATATAAAACCTTGTCAATATTTTTAGTGATGTCTTCTAACTTGTTCTTGCAGAGAAAAAAATTAAATATATGATTTTATTAAATATTATTTAAATTCTATATTTCATACAAACTGTTCTACTTCTGTATTCAATACCCTTTGATTTTGGTCAGTTTTTTTTTTTTTTTTTTTTTTTTTTTTTTTTTTTTTTTGCAGATAACATAGTATTACAGGAATTTTCCTGAATTCATTTTGTGATGTGTAGACTTTATTAATTTTATTCTTAATACAGGTATCTCCATAAGCCTTTCTGAACCCTCTTCAGTAATACAAAACCAGCTATCCTATCTGAATTATGAAAAACCTTCATAAGAAAATATTATCAATATTGGCAGGATTTGCGAATGCTTAGAAATTACTCAAAGTCTACTTTGATTTGTGAAGATTTTCATCAAACTGGGTAATTGAAAATGTGTCAAAGAAAAATAGTCTGTAGAATAATTTTAAAGCAAATTTCAATAGTCTGAATTGGGAGCAAGTGACTTTCAAAGTGGAGTACCCTGAGAACTTATAGAGTAGCACTAAATGCTAGAAGGTAGGCCCATCTCTAACCAGGCATTTCCTTTAGTATACAAAGAATGTCATTTCCCCTGTGACTTATACTTCAGAAATTTCATTGCTTAGGGCAATCCATAGTCAGTCATGAACATAAAGCATTTTTAAGATGAGTATTGAGTGTGTTTAATATGTTAAAAAATGCTCAGAGTCTTAAAGATGGCTTCAGGGACAAAACCAAGAGGCTGTAAAGAACAGGACTGGGGAAGAACGGCAAATGTGAAAGTATGGTCCAGGAATCCAAATAAGAACTGGGATTCTTTTATTCATAGTGAATATCTGAATAAAGGTTCAAGGACAGGAATGTAGTTTAACTTAGCTATAGATTTATGGTATCTGTCTAAGCAGAAATTGTTTTACAAATTGTAAGATTAATGTTCTCTTTTCTGTCAAAGTTACATCTGTAGTCTGAGTTTCCTACTATGTAACAAAAATGTGTTTGCTGTGATCTAAACCATGTGGTAAAAATGTGGCTATTTTGAACGCCCTAACTTACCTCTGTTTGTCCTTTGTCCAATCATAATGCTACAGTGTAGTAGGTGATCCATTCATAACTGTAGTCCTTCCCTTTGCCCTTCCCAATTTTAAATTAGTCAATGCCTTGCTGAGTAGCTTTTGAGTATGTGTGTGATTTCTTGTGGCACCCCGATATTTCTAACAATCTCTAAGCTAATGCTTGTATGCTAAAAAAAAGTTACAGAGAAACTTTATCAGATACATAGTATTTTTGAAAGTACAAATCAGAAGGAAACTGAGAAACATGTTGAAATACACTGAAGAATATTAGTATATTGTGAGCAATAAGCATGTTATTTCTGGACCAATTTTTTGACTATTTTTAAAATTTATATTCCAATGGTAAATAGATATCAGCTAGATATTTGACAGAGCTTCAATATATCTTGGGTCAATTATACTAATTCTTCCCCTTGCATATTTTATTATTAATGGATAATTATATACAACATATATGCAATTATTTTGCTGTATAATGTGGATATATGATATGCACTATTAAATATGAATTCTATTAAATAATACACTGTGATGTAGTATATGTTATATATTACAATATATATTAGTTTAAGCTATAATATGTCAGTTATATATAATAATATGAAATCAAATTATATTCAGTTAATTACAGATTATATAACAAACTATGGCATACTATATATAGCATGATATATTTAATAGTATGCTTTGATATATATCATTTAGATAATATAAGGTGGTAATCATATTTTTAAAAAATTTGTATTTGTTCTTTTTAGTTATATGTGATAGTAGACTTTAATTTGACTTATTTATACAAACATGGAGTAATTCTTACTCTAATTAGGAATCCAGTCTTGTGGGTGTACACAGTGTTGAGATTCACTGTGGTGTGTTTATATATGTACTAATGAAAGTTAGGTCACATTCATTCCACTGTCTTTCCTATCCCTGTCTGCCTTTCTTCCCTTCATTCCCTTTTGTTTAATCCACTGAACTTCTATTCTTTGCCTCCCTACTCATCTTATTGTGAATATGCATTCACATATCAGAGAGAACATTTGAATTTTGTTTTGGGGGCATTGGCTTATTTCACTTGGCATGAAAGTCTCCAGATCTATCCAGAATGGAGTATGGAGACTCCTCAAAAAGCTGGGGCTGAGGTTGTGGCTCAGTGGTAGAGTGCTTGCCTAGCATGTGTGAGGCACTGGGTTCAATTCTTAGCACCACATATAAATAAATAAAATAAAAATCCCTGAACAACTAAAAATATATTTAAAAAAACAAACAAACTAGAAATGACCCACCTTGGTAGGGATCCAAATGAGTTAAAGTCAGCATACTACAGTGACACAGCCACATCTATGTTTATAGCAAGACAATTCACAATAGCTAAGCTATGAAACCCCCCTAGGTACCCTTCATCAGATGAATGGATAAAGAAAACGTGGTTCATATACACAATGGAGTATTATTAATCAGCCATAAAAAAGAATGACTTTATGGCATAAGCTAGTGATCATAATTTTAGACATAATATGATTATTTATTGAATAAAAAAGAAATTAAGTAGCAAGTCAGAGTTCTCAATATTCTTATGCCCAATAATCCCCTAGAAAGATTTAGCTGCCAAAATAGTGAACAGTTTTGAAATTTTTATTTATTTATTTATTTTGGTGCTGGGGACTGAACTCAGGGACACTTGACCACTGAGCCATATCCCCACAGCCTCCTGAACGCTGGGATTACAGGCGTGTACCACAACACCTGGCAATAGTTTTGAAATTTTGATATTGATTCTTGAAATCTCAGCCAGCCTTAGGACCTGGAATTATTCCCACCTGATGTTCCTTTGTTTGTTTATTTTTGTTTTGTTTTGTTCTATTTTGTATTTTGTATTATTGAGGTTTAAGACTGAGGACTATACCCCCAGAACTTTTTGTTTTTTTGAGACAGGATCCTGTTAAGTTGCCCAGGTTGACCTCAAACTAGTGATCCTCCTGACTCAGCTTCTGGAGTCACTACCATGCCTTACTTCCCATCTTCATTTAAACGGAGAGAGATCAAAGTCACAGAGTGGTGGCAAAACAGGTGGAGTTGGTCACAATTTGGGTCCTGGACCAGCCATCTGATTAACTGTTCAGTCCTACACCAGTCATTCTGTGCACTTCACAATAAAGTTATTCTGTATTTTATGCACTTGAGATTTTTAGAATCTATTTACTATGTAACTTGCTGAATTTTCTAATGTTGTAAAGCCATAAATTCAGATTCTTTCTATAGCTTTAATATTTGGCATGAACATTTATTTAATAGGCCCTATAGAATTAAACATAATTCTGTTCAAAATTAAATTAGATTTCATTTTCATCTTCTGAAAATATACAAAAAAAATCTTTCAAATGAAAAGAAAAGTCAGACATGGTGGCTTTTCTTTTCATTTGAAAAGAAATCCTAAAGACTCCAAAGACTGAGGCATGAGGATTCCAAGTTCAAAACCAGCCTTGGCAACTTAGCAAGGCCCTAAGCAACTTAGTGAGACTCTGTCTCAAAATAAAAAGGCTCAGTGCTTAAGTGCCCCTGGGTTCAATTTCTCCTTTAAAAAAAGAAAAAAAGAAACAAAAACACTATATTAGCAACCAAAATTAAACCAAGACCTTAGCCGGTTTTCTTTGCTCACTCTTGTGCTAGTGCATAGTGCCTTAATTAAATAAATGATATAGAAAATATCCCATCCCATCCCATTCCAAAGAATTTATTGTTGTATAGTTACTCTGATTGATATAAATGTGTATATATTAGATATACATATAAGATAACATGTATATGCTTTTAAGGGCATATTGCACATTCTTTTTAGAGAATGATATTAGTTTGTTTTTAACCAAATGTATTTCACTTCCTACAATGTATAGAAGTCAGGTAGCATAATAGAATGAAAAACAGGAAGAATATTGACAATGATCTAACATTTAAAACTAAAGTATGTTCTTCATGTTTCATTTATATTAAAATCTAGAGTCTCAAGTAATTAATAATAATAGTATTTTGTTCTGAAATAGAATTTGCCTGTCAGAATGTTTTAAAGGAGAGGAAAAGAAACTAATACGTTGAAGGCTGATTCTAGTTAATAACTCTATCCTATAGATTTTTGTGTGCTAATGGCAGTGTGTACAATTTCTCCATACATACTGTTGTTCCTTCTGAGAAACAATAATCACTTAATACTGTTGCTCTGCCTATTTATGTACTTTTACCTGGATTTTCCTTGGGTTTACCATCTTCCCCATTTATGAATCATAAGGTTGCTGATATCAGGTCCCACAAAACATATGGAAACAGATAATTAAATAAGATCTTTTGTGGTATTTAATAAATATGCAAATCATAGAAATCATACCTTTGAATCCAGGTTGATTGGCACATACCTTTATTCTCAGATACTCTGGAAGCTAAGGCAGGAGGATGGTAAGTTTAAGGTCAGTCTCAAAATAAAAAATAGCTGGGAATATAACAGTAGTAGAGCTTGGATTCAATTCCCAGTATTAACAATAACAACAAAAAAATGCAAGCATTTTAACAGAAACTTTTCTCATTCACTTCTATAAAAGCTGCAGATTCCAAAACAGAAAACAAGTTGTATGAATTCTGCAACAGACATAATCAAGCCCCTATGGGGGAGGAGTCACTCAAAGGGTTTGCCTAATGGAATACTGCCCCAGGGAAATTTCAGTCTGGGGCCTGCAAATGAAACTGCCAAGGCAAGCATACTTGACAGATGAGATGGTACTGCCCAAAGATTTGCAAAATGTCTGTTGGTCTGTCCATCACTTTGCACACATGTCCCTTCTCTCCTTTACTAGGATAGTCTTTCACCAACTTGATTGTATTTAAAATGAACTTACACAAAATGTAAGGGCATTATAAAGGTTGAAAGAGAGCAGCATGCTGGCCTAGAGGGCTCACTGGCCTTCAACAGTGGAAGAGGACCTGTTAATTAGAAGTTAAAACTTTACAGTAAGTTTTAAAATGATGATCATCTTTATCTGATGTATCTGATGTATCTAGAAGTATGCTTCTTTTCCTTGGAAGACTCCTTGGACTCTTTTCTAAAGCTTTCAAGAGGGCAGGAAAGACTATGTTGTCTTTTTTGATCAATTAATCTTTAGGAATTAACTTTTTTGACTACTTTTGTACAAATGGAAATGGTATTTCTGAATTTTAAGTATTTTTTTCCTATGATACTGAAAGTAATTTATACAAAGAAGCACCTAGGAAATTATGTATTCCTTAAATAGGTTTTTTAGATTAAACTAGGAGATAGACTCAGAAGTACATAAAGATAGTGAAATTCTATTTGCAGTGTCAGTGTTTCAATATTTTATGAAATTAGCAAAGCTTTATTATATTTTCTGCCTGGGTACTCAATTGAATAAAAGGCATAATAAATAAGAATTGGAAGGTAGAATTTTGTTGAGGGGAAAAATAAATTAGAAACAGTAATGCAATCACACTCATATATATTTTATGAACTTCATGCATTCTGTATTTGAAAGTTTGTCAAGATATGCTTGGGTTTTAAAATATGGATTAACACTGAAAGTTTTAATATTTTTCTCTGTTTACACATTTATTCCTTCATACATATAAGTATAAGAAATTCTGCCAAAAGCTGTTGTCAGGAAATTCTCTCCCATTATAACAACTGCATAGTAAGAATTGAAGAATATTTCTTAAGTTAGAGAAACAATATTGCTTTCTCTAACTCTGGGGCTTTTGTATTTTGAGCAAATTTATCACACCTAGTCTTCTTTCATTTCTGCATACCAGTTTGGAAGAGTGGGCCAGAATTATTCTTGACAGGCTTGAGATTTTAGGTAAAGCAATGGATGAGGGAAATTGAAGAGATTTCCCTTCCCACTTTGCTGGAAATTCATATATACGAAATTATAGACACTTCTCTCACAGCTTGGCAGTAAACACTGCACAATTACTTCTGAGTTAGAAACAAATGCCCCATGGTACCCAGGTGTCCAAAGATGGGCTTGGCGTCTGCAGCAAAGATCTCATAACTTAGCTCCGGCTGGATGTGTAGAATGGGTTGGTGATTAAGCTTTCAGAGTTTGTGAAATTTCACAGGAAAGGAAAATGTGATTTTCCAAACTTGGCTGGTAGCCACAGACTAGGAGAGGAAATTCATATCAGGCCAGGTCTGGAAGCAGAGTGATGTATGAGATGCTCAAACTGCCAATTCCAGTGTTCGTATTTTTACAGATGCTCAGATAGCACTGTCTGTGTTACCTCCTTTGATTGCCTCAGGGCAAGTTCACTCCTGTATCTTCGGAGAAGTCTGTGTAATGGGAATTTAACTCTTGTGAAAATTCTACCATCTTCTGTCTTGGCACTTTTAGTCATTTTTGATTACTTAAATGAGAGACCCTGTTGCAAAATTTTCCTTTTGACAGGGTCCTCCTGTCATCCAGTATTCTTTTTCAGCCATTTATCCATGAGAAAATGTATACTAATAGGATGTTATCCCCCCCAAAATTAGTATACTGGACAGGCAAATTCAAATGCCCAAGTGAGCACACTGCCAAATCAGATTGTGCCACTCAGCATTGCATGAATGCCTTTTGGTACATCAATCATTTTCTACATTCATTCCTTTCCTGCTCCTGCACTAGAATAGTCTCTCATAGACTTGATTGTACTTACAATGAACTTATGCAAAATATAAAGGCATTAATGAAGGCTAGTATATGTACTTTGTCCTCATCCTCCGCACCATCATTGTCATCCTCAGCACATATTGAATACTTACATTGTGCCTGTTACTTTAATCTTACTTCATCTAATCATCACATAGCTCCTGTGCTGTACTGGTAGAAATCATGCACATATGTAAATGAGAAACCTAGCATTTAGAGAGATGAAATAACTTTCCCAGGGACACATACTTAGTAAGGGTAAACCAGAATTCGCACACAGGTCTGTCCACTTCAAAACTAATGTTTTTATCAATACTCATAGTAGCTGGATGTTGATCAGATATATTGATGTTGGTACCTACATGGGAATTTTAAAATTTCCTCAGTTTGTGCTAGCTCTATGCTATGTTTCAGATGCTTAAAAATGTGTGTTAATCCAAGTTATGTTCAGTTCAGTTCAGTTCAATTAACATTTATATTTAACATTCGCTGTGAGTACTGAGGATTCAGAAATAAATAAAATGTATTGTTTTCTCTGACCAAGCAAGTGATATAATGGGTTAAAAAGTTAAAAGACATTATGTGACCTTAAATTTGTTGAGCAGATATTTTCTACTATTTTTTTATTTTTACAAACTTTGATTCATTGTACACAAATGGGGTACCTCATGTTTCAGAAAGTAAGTGTGCCTGAGTACAAGAAAACTAATAAATGCCAGTTTAGTTGCCTAAAAGGATTACAAGCTTATTGTTTTAATCAGTGGGTCAGTTAGAATCAGTTAAATCATCAGAGATGTCTAATGTTCTGAAATTGCTTCTACAGATACCATGTCTTGCAGGCAATAAATGTCAACAGAAGTATTGGTGATATAATTAAAGATTTGACTTCTTAAGTAAAAACAACATCTGGTAAAATATTATTTATTTCATGAAATAAGAACATGTTTCCTTTTGACCTCAATGCAGAAGAAAAAGGAATAAACCAGATTTCAGACATCCTTGTTGTTCAACTTTTATTCCTTTGAACACATAGCTTGAATTGAATGTCACCATTTGGGTTATGAAGAGTGGAAGAGAATTCGGCCGGAATAGAAAGGGATGTTTAGATTTTTGAAACATTGCTCCTTGAATTTTTGAAACATCTCAGCATATATTTGATGCATATTTTAAACTTTTCTTAAGTTAAAGTGTTGCTTTTTTTGAATTGTTTGAGATGGGCTAGAAAAATGACAGTGCCAAATTGAGTTACTGTAATGACTAATAGATCCATTTGGGGAAGATAGAGCTTATTGTACTTTCAAATTCATTCCATATAAAAAGACATCAATATCAGTCTTAAGGCAATACTCTTGAGGTACACAATGCAAAAAAATTACAGTTGAAATCTGTATATTATTAGACCTCATATCATCCACATAATTGATTTAGGTGAAAATATTTTATTTACTGTCTGCAAATTTCCAACTGACATCAGTTTGTCTTGAATAAATGCTTTAAAATTATACCTTTGATATTTATGCTTTTCATTCTATTTGTCTGATTGCTATTTGCCTAATTTTTATTTGGTGATTTTATTTTTTTCATTTGTCTGGTTTCATTAATGACTAAACTTAGCTTTTAAAAGATGTTTTCTGTTTGGCTCTTAAATTCTGCTGGATAATGACACACGTCCTGAGCATTAGTTTCTATGCTCTCTGGTCTACAGTTTTGTAATCCCATATATGAAGTAAGTTTGTGAAACAAATTGGAAAAGTGGCATGCAATCATTATTTTAGGGTCTTAATTAGTTTGCAACATTTTGATGAGAAAATTATATTGCATGATTCTACCCTATTTCATAATTGCAGAAAATCAATGTAGTTGGGTGGTTTGTCATTTTATTTAACTTCTTCAATGTAGGAAAAAAGCTAGTCATTATATGCCTGCCATGTTCATCAAAATGGAATAGGAATATTATAATATCCAGTAGATCAGGAATGGGAAAATACATCAACAAGACTTTTTAAAGGGAAGTGTGAAACTCTGTGGTTATTTCTGAGAGTTATATACAGTCAAGGAAATTTGCCTGCTTTAACATATTCTGTTTTTGTAAATGTATTCCACAGTACAAAAATTCTTATGTTAGTGAACTGCACATATCCTTCATGGATCCTGAAATGTGTGGGATCTAAAGAAAAGAACTGACAATATCGTACTTGCTATAATAGCAGACTTGTGATTCAGGAAAAGATTTTGTACCTACCAATTCAAGAATGAAGCAGCCTTATCTTGCCTTTCTTTTACTTTATTCAAAGTCAAGCTTTGTAGAGGCCTGGGCTTATAAATTTATTAGAATAAAAATAGTTTGTGATTTTCAATATGTTGCTACCACAATTATTTTTTAAAAAGTGTGTGGTTAATTATCATGTTGCAGTGGGCTCCCTTCTTAGGGTTTTATATCTATCAACTGATTGAATTACTACAATAACCCAGCAGAATAAGGGTGCTATGAAATAAGTGCTCTTGTTATTACAGTCATCCTATGAGATAGAGGCCTTCTTTGTAAGATGAGAACACTGAGGCACAGATAATTTAAGTAGTATGAACAAGTGAGTAGGGAAGACAGTGTTTTAATTCAGGACTGTCTGACTGCAGAGCACATTATGCTAGCTATACTGCCTTCCAGTTAATGCTGGAGTTAGAAGCCTGATCTTTGAGATGAATACAGAATTGTGGACATATAATTTATATCATACATAGACTAATATCTTTTCTCCTATTTCTTTTTTCTACCCTCAGCCATAGTTCATTGAAACCTACTATGGCATTGTTCCAGATGTTCGAAGCAATATTATGAGACAAGTCTCAATCCTGTCCTCATAGATGATACACTATATTATATGAATACTAGAAGAACATCTTTGTGACCAGAAGGCAATTTATACTGCATAGCACTCATTGTCAGGATGTTATGGTGCTAGAATCTCAGTTGTTACATCAGTAATTATTCACCATGGAAAAATTGTGCTTTAGTACCATATGTGAAAAACTAGTGTTGGTTTTATATAGTAGGACACACTGGTTGTAGAATTTACTCCTTCAATATTATGAAATTGTAGGTCTAATATGTAAGTTTCAGCTATTAATTTATTTTCTAGCAAGAAATATGTACTCCATTCCTTCCTGAAAATTTGTCTTTATTTTTATTTATTTTTCCATTTATTTTTATTTTTATTTTTTTACCATGACAATATTTTTATTATTTAAGTTCTCTGTTTCAGAATAGTTAGCAAACAGATTTAGCAAGTGATATATATGATCTCTTTATCTTCAAAATAGTGCCTCAAAAATATATGTTCACAATATTGAAATTCTTCTGATCTTATATTACTTTAAAAAGTAATTAATTAATTTTTCCCATCCCACTGCTCCACTCTTCCCCTCACTCCTTTGTGCATAATCCAAAGTTCTTTCATTCTTCCCTACCCACTCCTACTATGGATCAGCATCCTCTTATTAGAGAAACATTTGGACTTTGGTTTTTTGGAATTTGCTTATTTCACTTAGCATGATTTTCTCTAGTTCCATCCATTTATATGCAAATGCTGTAATTTCATTCTTTTTGTAGGGCTGAGTAATATTCTATTGTGTATATGTACCACATTTTCCTTATCATTCAACCTAGATGAAGGGCATCTAGTTTGGTTCCACTGAGCTGCTATAAACATTTATGTGGTTGTGTCACTGTAGTATGCTGATTTTAAGTTCTGTGGGTATAAGCACAGGAGTGGGATAGCTGGGTCAAATGGTGGTTCCATTCCAAGTTTCCTGAGGAATCTCCATGCTGCTTTCCAGAGTGGTTACATCAATGCATTTCCATCAGCAATGTATGAATGTATCTTTTTCCCCACATCCTTGCCAACATTTATTGCCATTTGTATTATTGATAATTACTATTCTGACTGGAGTGAGATGAAGTCTCAGTGTAGTTTTAACTTGCATTTCTCTAATTGCTAGAGATGTTGAATATTTTTCATATTTTTTTGAGCATCCATATTTCTTCTGTGAAGTGTTTGCTCATTTCCTTTGCCCATTTATTGATCGGGTTATTTGTTTATTTGGTGTTAGCTTTTTGTTTTTTAAATATCCTGGAGATTAATCCTCTATCAGAGGTTCAGGTGATAAAAGATTTTCTCCCATTCTGTAGGCTCTCTCTTCACATTCTTGATTGTTTCCTTTGCTTTGAAGAAGCTTTTTAGTTTGATATCATCCCATTTATTGATTCTCTATTTTACTTGCACTTTAGGAGTCTTTATTGAGGAAGTTGTTTCCTAAACTGATGTGATGAAGAGATGGGCCTATTTTTAATTGTAGTAAGTGTAGCGTCCCTGTTACCAAGGTCCTTGATCCACTTTGAGTTGAGTTTTTGCAGGGTAAGTGATAGGAGTTCAAATTCATGCTATATATGAAAAAATTGTCTTTTTAAAGGCATCCTTATATAATACCAAAGTATAATTAATAAAGGAAGAAATTGATATATTGTACTTTAGCAAAACTAGAACTTTTTATTTTGTGCAAGGTATTGTTAAGAAAACGGAAAGCCCTATAATGTGAGAATACATTTGCAAACTGCATATCTAACAGAGAATTTCTATCTAAAATATATGAAGAACTTTCCAAACTCAACAATGAGAAAATAAGCATACCAATTAAAAAAGAAAAAAACTCAGATTTTGAAAAGATCCTTTACCAAAGAAGATATTATAATGGCAAATAAAAGAATTAAAAGATTTTTAATTTCATTACATCATTAGTCATTAGGAAAATGAAACTTAAAATTACAATATAATATCATTATACACCTGTTAGAGTGATGAAAATTAAACATAGAACAGAAAAAAAAAATGGTCATACCAAGTGCTGCTTTGGGTGCAGAGCAACCAGAATGCTCATGCATTTGCCTATGGGAAGCCACTTTGGAAAACAGTTTGGCAATTTCATATAAAATCTACACTTTTCATATGAATCAGAAATTTCACCTGTAATTATATGTTCAAGAGAAGTGAAAACTTATAGTCACAGAAAAACCTGTTTATATTTATTCATAACCACCAGAATTTGGAAACAAACCAAATGTCCTTCACCAGAGGAACAGATTAAAAAAATGTGCTACATTCATATAATGTGATACTACTCAGCAACAAAACAAGAATGAATTATTGATTGACAGCAATATGGATGAACCCCTATACACTTTGCTAAGTGAAAGAAGTTATACCTGAAGGAATATAGAATTATTATTTTATTTATATGTCATTCTCAGAGAAAAGCAAAACTATAGGACAGAAAACAGATCAATAAATGTCAAAAGTTAGGACTGTGGGGAGTTTACTCCAAAGGAACAGTGCTAAGGGCATTTTTGTGGTGATAGAATCACTCTGTCATGATTTGTAGAGTACATTTGCTCAAATCTATAGAACTATACAACCCCAAAAGTGAATTTAACTCTGTGTAAATTAAAAAGCTATGGGTGATAAATAATGGGGGGGGGGGGCAAATTGGCACCTTTTTGTCTTGTAAGAATCTTCATGAAGTTCTTATACCTTGATTTTGGTTTTCCACTTCTTGAAATGTATTCTTAGGAAAATAATCAATATGGTTATAGATGATCTTTGCATTGTTATTTATCACAGAGAAATTGAAAGCCTCTTAATTTTGCAATTATAGTGTTATATTTAAATAAATTATGATGTATTTTCCATTTACAATCATTTAAATTATGTTTGTGAAGGTTAATTACAGAGAAAAGTGATTATTCTTTGCTGATGTGTTATCAGTTTACTCTGCTGACTTAACCCAATCTAATTTAAAAGCATTGATTTTTTGAATATTTAAAAAATCTTCTGGACTACTTAAAGTACACTCTAAATATATACCTCATGTGCAAGCTGGTCCAAATCCTTCTCTGTAACCCTAGCTGACCAGGTAGATAGATAGATGAAATGCATAGTATTACTTCTAACTTCACACTCATGTCAATTTCTCTGGTACTTTTCTACTTAAGACAAAACTGGGATGGAGAAGGGAGTCAATATCTTTGACCCAAATTATCTTTCTATTTGTAATATCCTTTATTCTCATCTCACCAAATATAAAATGCTGCATTATGTATAAATGTTACTTTGCATTTTTCTAAGTCTTGTATAATATTAGTTTCTTTGATCTGTCACCAGACCCAATAATATAATCAGAAATGACAGTACTTTTTGTACACATTTGAAGTCTGAAGATGCTTAACAATTTCCCAAGGCCATGGTCTGGTAGGTGTCAAATGCAATGCAAATCCTGATGTCCCAGTTCCTCATCAGACACCCTGTACATTACATAGAATTTTTTTCTCTCCAAGATTTCCCTTTTAAAGAGCACTTACTATATTAAAAGGGTACTTATTTACTCATTATTATTCTGGATTCATCTTTTTAAAAATTTTATAGTTTCTCTATAAAACTCTCAAGGGAATCCAGATTTCCACATAAAGCAGATGCCATCAAACCATATTTTGAGAAATATGGGTGTGTTTTTCTCTTCTGTGCCTTTTTGGACAAGACCCCTCTCCTCTGTTGATTTCTGAAGCATCTACTATGTCTAAAAAAGTTAGGATTATTATACTTTGAATATAAACAGACAGAAAGTCAGTGCCACAGAATGGAATCTTGAATCTCATTTCAGGGACAATAAACCTGAAAAACAGACTTTCATATGCAGAAGCCAGGCTTATGGGAAAAAGTGTTTAAAAAATTCCAAATGGCTCCCTTCATATATCAAGAGGTATGACCACATGTCTCAAATGCAGGAGCCACTTTGGCTAGGAAGGATCTTGTGGAAGATGTAAAGAAGAGAGTAGATGCATGAGGGTCCCTGGCCTCTCCCTCATTCTGTAAATGAAATACATGTATGGAAATTTCATACAGGCAAAAGGGAAGGGAGAGGCAGAGAAAGTGATACATGTGTGTAGTACAGAGTGGGCTTGAGCTCGCTGCTGCTTGCCCTCCCCAGGTCTCTTATGAGGTGGAGTGATCCACAAGTCCTTGTAAGCTCCTGTGGAATATGGAAAAGCTTCCTGTCAGAGAAAGTGGAACTTGCCTTTGCCTGGAATGGTGAGCATAAAATCTGGGGATCAGAAAATCAGAAACTGACCCTACAGGTTAGTAATAGATGCAGATGTACAGTCAAAGATCAGTTTGAATTGATGGGCATAGAGAACCAGGAAAATTTCCTAGAAACATTGATACACATGTTTCTCTGACACTTGCAAAGAAAAGAATAAATAAGGGAGAAAGAAACATTTTTAAAATAAGCTTGAATTAACTCTGAAAAGATTTGGTTTTATATGGTGCTAAGTTTCTTTAAATGAATACCTACTTATTCCACTCTCATCCACCTTCTTTGGGGCTTTTAAGCAACTTGATGTAATTTTCAGTGGAAAGAGTTTGCTTTTGTTTTTATTTGTTTGTTTTGTTTTGTTATCCTACACTTAAGTCATAGTACATAATTTCAAACATTTTACAACCCCCCTGTCCCAACACACACACAGAGACAACAGTGGTCGCTTCTCCCTGGAGTATATGGCTGGACTAAAAGAAATGTGACCTATCAGCCCTAAGACGCCTTGTTAGATTTTATGTAAATCTTTCTTTTTTTTTTTTTTTTAGATTTTTTTTTTTATTATTGTATACAAATGGGATACATGTTGTTTCTCTATTTGTACATGGAGTCAAGGCATACCATTTGTGTAATCATAAATTTACATAGGGCAATGATGTTTGATTCATTATTTTTTTCCCTTCCTCCCCACCCCTCCCACCCCTCCCACCCCTCTTTTCCCTCTATACAGTCCTTCTTTCCTTCATTCTTACAACCCTCCTTATCCCTAACCCTAAACCTAACCCTAACCCTAACACTAACCCCTCCCACCCTCCATTATATGTCCTCATCCGCTTATCAGCGAGATCATTCGTCCTTTAGTTTTTTGAGATTGGCTTATCTCACTTAGCATGATATTCTCCAATTTCATCCATTTGCCTGCAAATGCCATAATTTTATCATTCTTCATTGTGGAGTAATATTCCATTGTATAGATATGCCACAGTTTCTTTATCCATTCATCAACTGAAGGGCATCTAGGTTGGTTCCACAATCTGGCTATGGTGAATTGAGCAGCAATGAACATTGATGTGGCTGCATCACTGTAGTATGCTGATTTTAAGTCCTTTGGGTATAGGCCAAGGAGTGGGATAGCTGGGTCAAATGGTGGTTCCATTCCAAGCCAGGTGAATCTTTCTTTTTGAGCAATCATAGTTTGTGCCTCAATCTTAGATTCTGTTTTGGCACCGTGGCATCTCATTTCACCTTGACATTTAATGCAGTATTCATGGACTAAGGTTTTGTGTTATGGTTTTGATTTGGAATGCCTCTCAGTGTCTCATGTGTTGGGGTGCAGCAGTGTTCAGAGGTGGGACTTTGGGAAAGTCCTTGTATCTTGAGGATGCTGACCTCATCGGTGAATTAACTCGTTGAGGGATCCAAAACTTGAATGGACCATTAGGAAGTGGTGGCAAATGTCAGATGTAGGACCTAGTATAAGGGAGTGACTCAGTTTGGGGGGTGTACCTTTGGGAACTATGTCTTGTCCCCAGCACCTTTCTCACTCTTGCTCTGCCTCCCAGGTACATGAGCTGAGCATCTTTGCTCTCCATGCCCTTCCATCATGATGTTTTGCCTCCTTTAGGCCCAAAGCAATGGAACCAGCTGACCGTGGATTGGAACCTCTGATATTGAGCTCAAATAAATCTTTCCTTTTTAAAAATTGTTTATGTCCAGTATTTTGGCCAGGGTGATGAAAAACCGACTAATGTGTTATGATACCACATTGATCCTTCCATATGAAAGTACCTAAGTTTTCCTGAGAAAGAATAGAAGACATGAGTATCAGTATAGCCTCATGATTAAAAAATGAGCTTTGGAACTTGGTTACCCACATTCAAATCCAAGCTCCACCATCATACTTGCATAAGTTATTTAACTTATTTTCCTTGCATAAGTTATTTAACTTATCCAAATCGCAGGGTATTCATCTATAAAATGAGTACAATGACAGTTCCCACCTAGCTAGACTCTTGTGAAGTTTAAATGAATTGATACGTGTAAGTCATCTGGAGCAGACATCTGCCTACTCGGTATCATGGTTATGCTCACTGTTATTTATATTTTGAGGGTTGAATTGATACATGTGGAATATTACAATATTGTGTGGATAAATTCTAAGTCATCAGAGTGCTAGCTGCTCCAGTCATGGAATTGTGTGCTAAAGAACCTGGGTAGCTGCTCAGTTAAAAGGGCTTCTGAAAAGAACACCCTGCCTGCTATGTAAATGTGATTTCAATGAACTCCTGGCCTTTGTAAACATCTTTATCTTGGAAATATTGTTTTCCTTTTTTGTTGTTATTTCTGTTTTGTCATTTGTCTTGGGCTCTCCCTCCCAGGTTCACTTTAACCTTTGCTCTGATATTCTACCTCTCTCTCTCTCTCTCTCTCTCTCTCTCTCTCTCTCTCTCTCTCTGTCTCTCTCTCACACACATACACCAAGTATTAGAGCTTTATATTTTTTCACTTACATCATTATTATATTTTTTGCATATGTCTGTGTCCTTTTCTCATCATACATTGTACTATTTTTGTTGAATGTTTCTACTTCACTATTTTCCTTTTTGTCCTTGCTTTCTCTCACCGTTTTCCTTTCCTTTTTTTTTTTGCGGTGGGGTAACCAGGGCACTCAGCTGGTCACTGAGCCACATGCCAAGCCCTATTTTGTATTTTATTTAGAGACAAGGTCTCAGTGAGTTGTTTAGTGCCTCACTGGCTTTGAACTCGCCATCCTCCTGTCTCAGCCTCTCAAGCCTCTGGGATTCCAGGCATGCGCCACCATGCTAGGCTTTCCATTTTTTCATTTGCTTATGTTTTCTGTTTTTGAAAAGCATTGTCTTGCTTCTTCCAATCCCCTAATACTATATCCAGGTAATCAAGGTACTTTTTTGGGCTTAAACTCCTTTTGATGCTAATTTAACTGGTTACCTGACATGGCTTGATATCAGCTGAAAGAATTTAAAGTAAAAGACATACATAAGATATGAATCAATGGGCACTGTAGCATAATGGATAGGAAAGTAACTTGAAACATCTTGCAGACCTGTTTTCCAGGCCCAGCACAAACACTTACTAGATATATAAATAAAGCACCTGGAGCAATTATTTAGTCCATTCATGCCTCATGTGTTGAAATAGAGCCAAACTAATGATGTGACTATGGATATTCAATATAACTTTACATGTAATGTGATTAACTCGAGTCTAGCTCCCTCAAAGCTTTCCTGTATATCATTTGCTATTGTTATCTTAATTCAGTTGTTGACATTGTTTTTATTACTATTAATATTATAACACTTAACATGAATTTCCTTTCTCTTCCTCTATAAGTAAACTAGGTAGACAAATAAGCTTTAAATTCAGAAATAAGCAAGCAGAAACTTTAATCTCGTTGCTGGCAATATTAGGATGTTGCAAATAGCTTCTGTTTAGCCCTTAGCTTTTATTCTATGTTTTATTGGATTTAAATATAAACATTTTCTTAGCTGATTAGGATCTTAGCCCATAAGTGACCAGAGGCTACTTGCTTTTGAGAAAGTAACATTTAGATTTAAAAAATGGAATTAAATGCATATAAATACCACTAAATTTGCTTTGTACTCTCTGTTGATAGCTTCCTCCACTGTTGGCAAGCATTTAATCAACGTAAATTGGCATTTTTCTCTGAGATTTAAATAGGACATAAAGTCTTATGACATGTAGCGTGTTTCTGATAACTGTTTCATTATTTTCATAGATAGCATAATAACATATGAGAGGAAATATCAATAAAGTATTCAGTGTATATTAATTTTGGAAGAGTAAGGTAGAATAAGAGTAAGGAAGACTAAGGTTTGATAACAAAGGGCTGGTCAACTTTTCAAATCATACTGTAGATTTGAAGATATCTGAGTTCATCTTCCTATTTTGTCCATACCTTTATTTTTTCTTTTATCCCTTTGTATATTTGTAGTCTAGGGTCAGAAAGTAAGAATCATAGACTATGTTGTTTTTCATTATTATAAAAATAGTCGTAAGCTCATAATAAAAACTTTTAGTTTCTTTGAAGTCACAAAACAAAGATTGCCACAGGATGCAGTTCATAGCATCTATGTGGTTTAAATAGTAGTCAATGCGGAAAGCCTGATCTCTGATACTACGTTAGTGTTAAATTTTGAAACAGTTGCTTGATTCTTCCATGAATTATTTATGCTTTACCTTTATGTAATATATACATTTGAACTGGAAAAACAAACATTCATAAAGAATCTTGAGTATATTTATGTATGCCCAGGAATCCTTTCCTTCTCTAAGTATTTTATATTTTAGAGAGAAATGGACTGGTATTAGAGTAGCCATATGCACTGAAGCCAGGACCCTGTCACCTTGCTATCTATGTTCTCAGAATCACAAGCAGACAAATGGAGTGATGAGTATGACCCCAAATTTCCACCCATAGGTACAAACCCCAAAGAACTGAAAATAGGTACACAAGTTCTCGCACACACACGTTCGTAGTAGCACTATTCATAATAACCCAGATGTGGAAACAGCCCAATTGTCCATCAAGAGATGAACACATAAATTCTGGTATCTACATACATTGGAATGTTGTTCAGTTATAAAATGGAACTAATTACTGAAACATGCTACAATGTGGATGAGCCTCCAAAATACTGTAGAAGCCAGACTCAAAAGGTCTGATAGATAGATAAAAAGAAATAGATATATTTATATATAATAATATATCTATCATGCATATTTCAGAATAGATAAATCCATAAATACAGAATTTAATTTGTGGGTTTTGAGCCTAAAGGAAAGCAGTAACAGGGAGAAACTGCTTACCAGTTACAAGACATGACCTTGGAGTGATAAAAATATTTTGTGACTTGATAGAGGTGATGGTTTTACATCACTGTGAATATTCTAAAGGCTGCTAAAATGTTTAATTTATGTTGGTTAACTTTAATGTTTTGGTGGGGTAGGTACTGGGAATTGAATCCAGGGATGTTTTGACCCTGAGCTATAACCCCTTCCCTTTTTATTTTGAGACAATGTCTTGCTAAATTGATGAAGCCGGCCTCAAACTTGTGATCCTCCCCCTTCAGCCTCCAGAGTCACTGGAATTATAGGGAGGAGTCATCATACCCAGTTGATTAACATTATCTTATGAATTTCACCATGTTAAATTACTTTCCCATATTCCCATAGTCACAACTGGTTTAAAAAATCCCTTCCATGAGGAAAAAACACAGTCTTTCTTTATTGATCCCAGGTAGTCTGGTAAGGGTTGAGAGTAATTATAGAGAGTCTTCTTGAAGGATGGCTTCAATTTCCTTTTTAAATATATTCTGTTTCATTATGACATTAGATTATCAGAGCTGGTGAATAACCACTTAGTGGCTAAGCTTTTGTCCGGTGTGATACTTTATTTTTCAAGCTTGCCTGAGATTTCAGTTGATCTCATTGACTAATCCAAGAACATGAAAACAGAAAAACATAAGTACTCCTCTTTTTTAAGGGGTTCTCCATGTGTTATGTGAACATAATTATAATAACATAGATGAGCAGATGAGGTTTTTCAGACCTAGGTACTTTATTTAGGCTCTTAAATAGTTTTCATTAGCCAACCGTTTCAATGAAATGATCTAGATAATTATAAATATTATTTATGCTTTATATGAGCCTGTCTGTGAAGTCATTGGTAGTTGTTTGTACCCAATATGAATGACGGAGTTAGTGCTTTTTATGGTAATGAAATACATACCCAGATTTTTCAGGGCCCTTGGTTTTTTGTGGTAGATGTCTTTGCAAACAGCATTTTAAAGGTTTCTACCCATTGAGAACCTGCCATATGTTAGATACCTTGATATTTATGCTGCATAAATGAATCTAATCCTTAGACTGTCCCTTAAAGGTGAATGTTATGATTTCATTTTTTCAGTGAAATAAATGAGATTCAAAGAAGTTAAGTGATATGCTTAAGAGGGTGAGTGTTGATGGCTAGTATTCACCTGCTCACACTTACCTGTGCTTGGTTAGGAAGGATTGCAGCTAGAATTCACTGTGCAACTTCTCTTTTGCAGGGTTTGTTATACAATAGGTCACATAACTGCAGAGAAATTTAGAGTTTTCTTATGACTATTCGTGTAGCTTCCTTAAGAAAGGCCTGATCTGGGCCTGGGGATGTAGACTAATAGTGGATGATCTCCCTAGCATGTGCCAGACCCTGAGTTTATTGCCCAGCACGGAAAAAATAAAAAGTCTGGTCTGTTTGATCACACTTCTCCATTAGCCTGCATAGAAAAACTATCAAAATGTTGGTGGGAAGGACTGGGAAGATAGTTCAGTTGGTAGAGTGCTTGCCTTGCAAGCACAAGGCCCTGGGTTCAATCCCTAGCACTGCAAAAAACAAATAAATAAATAAATAAAAATGTTGATGGGAGTTTTGACATTTAACTGTACTGAGGTAATAGATGTATCAGGTTATAAGACAACTTAGGTTGTAAAAGATTATTTGTTCGATCATGGGGAGCCAGAGCAGTTAGGATCTTAAGGAAGACAGATAAAACAAAACTTCTGCCCATATGACTCATTCAGAATTTGATTGTCAAGTAATTCTTCCCACATGGGTTTTCTCTTTTCTTCAGGTATCAACATTTACTGCCTTCCAAATAGTTTTTATTTTCCTACACTGTACCTTAGTTGATGCTTCTCTTGTCGAATGGATACACACTCCCTCACTGCTGGCAATCTCAGCCCTTCTCTGTTACAAGTGTTCATTCTGTTTCCCAACAGATGTTTCTTTTCCATGAATCACTACAATATTTTCTGTTTGAATCATGTATTTTCAATGTGACATTTACTTTTAGACTGAGTGTGTGTGTGTGTGTGTATGCTGCTCCTCTATCCTTAATCATGAACTCTGGGAAGGTAAAAAAAAAATAGTAATTTCATCTATTTTTATCACATCATTTGTCTTTGACATAGTATGTGCTCATTAAATAGTAACTGATAATTTTATAATTCTTAAAGACAGAGTTTTCTTAAAGTTTATTCATAAAAATGCTACTTCTGGGTGAGTTGATGCTCCTAAAAACAGATGGCCATTGATGAAATGAGATGGAAGTGCCCTACATCCCATTTCCTGCCTAGAATATTTCTCATGTGTATTTGCATTTTCAACAATGAAAAGTTTTCAAATTTGAGACCAATTTTACTATTTTTAGCCCAGTACTTCTCAACTCCCCCTATACTATTTCTTCATAAGACTCCTATGAATGTCTCTTATTCCTCAAAATGCTCTTTGCAAGACACTGCTTTAGAGTGTTTTGTGTAAAAATTATGCTAATGGTATTCAGAAGTGTGGAAATTAAATTTTGATTAGATGTAGGTTAGGCTTTTTGTTTGGCCTGCCTGCTTCTGTACTTGAGAAAGTTGCCCCTTAACTGTATTGGTGTAGGGGGGCAGGGTGTACACACAATATGGACTCAACCTGAAATTAGATTGTTACTGAAAAGAGAATGATTGGAACTGATCTTTCAGCTTGATTATCTGCTAGAATCTCTATTACTTCTCATAATATGCTTGAAAAGTTTTATTTGTACCTCAAGGGCACTGAGCCTGGCCTCATTTACAAATATGAATGCAGATATTAGCTGTGTAGGATCTTCTCCTTCAGGCAGTCTTGCAACTGTCAGCCTGTTTTATTTACTTCCTCACAAAAGGAATATCCATCTCCTTGGAATTAGACACAGCATGGCTAATGGGAAAAACCAAAGTTCTAGAGTCAAAGGGTTTGAATGTAATTCCCAACTTGGGTCTGTGACCTGAGCCACTTTACCCCTCTGAACTTCTGACTCCTTATTGCTGAGATGAGATGGATTACTCCCACCTGTAAGAACTTCTGAGGATTCAATGACACATTGTTAGCCTGAAAAATATGTACAAAACACAGATCCTGGCACCAAGGAGGTCCTCAATAAACATTAGTCTCCTTTGCAATTGTTTTTTGCATCAGATAATTAATGACAAGAGAATTCCAAAACTATAAAGTCACTCAGATAAAACTGCCTTTTTCCTAGGGTTGCCATTCCATATTATATGTTGTTTTTTCAAACAATAAATGGTGTTGCTATTCTTTCTGTCCATTGCTTTTATGAGGAGACTGTGGATGGGGGAATAATAAGAATTGAATCATTATCTCTAAAGATTTATAATAGTTAATAAATAACCAGAAAGTGAATTTTTTTATAAATCTTTGTAATCTTTTGAGGTATGGAAAAGTAAATTAGAAACATTCTGTTAATCTTACTGTCTGTTCATTGTTAAACACTATTCCTCATTATTTTATTTATGAATGTATGTATATATGTACATATGTATTGGTACTGGGGATTGAACCTGAATCGGGGGTGCTTTGCCACTGAGCTACATCCCTAGATTCCTAGTGCTTCAGTAGTTGTTTTTCTTTTTTTCTTTCTTTTTCTTTTTTTTTTTTTTTTCATGTTGGGAATCAAACCCCGGATCTTGCACATGCTAGACAACGACTCTACCACTAAGACACATCCCCAGACCTAATTCCTTTTAATTTTTTATTTTGAAATAGGGTCTCACCAAGTTGCTGATGCAGGCTTGGAACTTGAAATCCTAATGCTTTAGCTTCCCAGTTCACTGAGATTACAAGCTAGTGCCACCTATCCTGGCAAAAGCTTCATTATTTTAAAGTTTCTGAAAAATCTTGTACAATGATATGATACCAAAGGATTGTTAGGTAGTATTCGCACAAAGACATTGTATCTATACCAAAATTGGTAATTCTTGATATTTGATGTGTTTTGTGTGTCTCTCTCTCTCTTTTTTTTTTTTTTTTTTTGGTTTAGCAATTTATTTGATTATTCAAAGGAGAAGTAATAAATTCACCAGGAATAACTTCAGACTGACTTTCAACTTTTGGGTTGATGCATTATGTAATTTTAGCTATAGGCCCATTCCACAGCTTCAGATTAGTTACCACTGTGCACCAAGAGGATGAAGCCATCAAGTGAAAAGATTATGTTTTTAGAGGTGAAAGCACTCAAAAGAAAATTAGAATAATAAAATTCTTTTTAGGGTAGATTAGAATGCTCAGTATAATTTCAGTTTTTAGGCTACTCTGATCTCCATTTTGAAGAAAAGCATATACTTGTTACATTTGTTTGTCAGTAACATGAGAATCATGGTTATCTCCAACCATCTCTATCTACTCTTCTGGAAGAAGTCATCTATTTCCCTATGAAGGATGACAAAAGCAAGTTTGCTGTGGTATCTGTCTTTCTAAAATCCAAATTATCTCTTGATAGTTTTTCTTGGTACAAACATGAATAACCGAAGAAACCATAATTCTTGTTACTTTATTTAGACACTGGTTGAAGTCTTATGAGCTAAACTGAAATAATAGAGGAAGTAATGAATCTAAATGTTCCTTGGACTGGTCTTGATTGTGCATTAATCAGCATCTATCTTGATCTGATTGGTTACAGGAGAAGACGTAGCAGGGAGTTTCTGCCCTGTACCTCCTCCTCCAGAGCGGGTAACCTGTGAAATTCCCTGCAGAATGGATTGTGTGGTGAGCGAGTGGACAGTATGGTCATCCTGTTCCCAGTCCTGTTCAAATAAAAACTCAGAGGGGAAACAGACGAGATCAAGATCTATCCTGGCATTGGCTGGAGAAGGTGAGCACCAGAAAAGTTTTCAGCTCTGGATTCAATGACTGAATTCTTAATTTTTTTCCAATAGATAAGTACATGTACACTTGGAAGTAGCCACACCTGGGTGTTATCTCTGTTCTCTGACTCCACATTAACAGTTCCATTTCCATGCTTGCTTATTTTTTATTCTTAATCTTTTAGTTGATCTAAACTGTAGTCAAACATTCTAGTTCCTTTAAACTTTTAGTCACTTAGTCACATGAATTATTGTAGTCCATCCATACATGGCTCACCCCAACAAATTGGATATTGTTTTTCTTTATACATCTTAGAGAAGAAAGACTTGAAACTTCTCCAGTTGAAACTCCTTCAGTTTTAGATATGTGATTGGAGCATATTGAATATGCCTGGTAACAAGAGTTTCAAATTAGGCATCAGGAGATCTGGTTTCTTGATCAAGAGCTGCCAGTAACATCAATGGGCTACCTTATCCAGGACCCCTGGTTTCCTGTTCTGTCATACCTGCCTTTCGAGGGTAGAGAGACTGAATGAAGGCTGTGAAGATGGCTTTGAAAAGGTAAAAGCATGTTGGAAATGTGAACAGTGACATCAGAACAAATAAGAGGAGCACCTGCTCCTCTCATTTATGCCAATGATCTCTGTCTCCAGATACACACATCATTGCTTTCATGTCTTCCGTTGACTCTGACTTCAACTCCAATAGAGCTGCAAGGCAGTGAGGCCATGGGCTGTGAGGAACTCCTTCTTCACCAAGGTTTTGCTCTGTGAGCCTGAGAAATGGGGCCACTGTCAACATAAAGGAAGATTTTCATATTCTTAAAATATAGTTCTGTCCCCCTTTTGTCCTGTATTTGTGGAAAAAGAAAAATGTCAGTAGTATTTAATTGGAAAAAAAAAAACAATAATGAGAATAATAGGACCAAAGTAACAAATTTTGTGCATTTAGCCTACTGAATAAAACATTGTAATGTGGTAGAATAGGAAAAGATCAATACTTCAGATAAATACCACGTTTTATACTGATAGTAAAATGTGAAAGAAAAGACAGTAATGATATTTGATTATCTGATTCACCCAAGAGTGTAAAGATGCACATCTGTCTGGTCTCCCTGCCTGTGGATCATATTGTCAGATATAATTTCAGAGTTCAAAGATGAGCCCTCTACTTCCAGACTTCACCAGATACTTCTGGATTCTCAGGTTGCAATAAAATGTACTACTTGATGGAGAATGGGTGTCTTAAAATGGTTGTTTGAGAAAAATAATGCCTTTCTTAGGAAAGGGAAGTGATGTATATAGTATGTGAGTATGTGTGAACACACATGTGCATGTAGCTCACATCTAACCTATTACTTCAAGGTCATTAGACCTTGAAGGTCATTAGACTATTCTAACTGATTAATTTATGTAGGTATAATAATATTAAAAGACAAGCCATTTTCTTTAGAGTTTATCTCAGAGGTGCAAGCCCCAGAGGTGGACAGGATAGTCAATTAATTTTATAATCTATTTGGTGTGGACAACTGCCTATAATATATTATACTCAGGTTGTTGCTCAGGATAGAAATCCTTGATCTTAGAGTGGAAAGAAGAGTTCAGTGGCTCAGATCTTTGGGTCATTAAAACATCAAAAATCAGAACAATGATAATAGCAAAACCAACAATTATTTATGATGATATATTTTAATTTTCTGCAGGTGGAAAACCATGTCCTCCTAGTCAGGCTCTCCAAGAATATCGTGTATGTAACGACCATCCCTGTATGCAACTCTACTGGGAGACATCGCCTTGGGGCCCTTGTTCTGAAAACACATTGGTAACTGCGCTTAATGCAACCATTGGCTGGAATGGAGAAGCTACATGTGGTGTGGGCATTCAGACACGGAAGGTCTTCTGTGTCAAAAGTCATGTGGGACAAGTGATGACCAAAAGGTATATTAGCCTATTACTGAAAGTGCACACGTCATCATTTGATAATTGCATATTTTTAGTTGAAAGCATTTATCAAGAAACTGATATGCCTGGGTCAGTGCTAGAGTAAGAGGTATTTTGTTGCTGTTTTTGTTGTTATACCCCTGAAGACCTAAAGATATGCTTCAAAGATGAACACAATTATATTAGGTATCACTAGTTGTGTTTCTATTATGTGTATTTGTCAATATATAAAAGTAAGTAATGTCCAAAAACATTGAATGTGTTTGAATAATCAAACAAGTGTTCTAGAGCTGATCTCACTATTTTTGACTCTTCTTAAATCACATAGACTCAGTCAACATAAAGGTACTGAACTTTGAATTATAGAGTTATGTTTCACTCTTTTTAAACTCCCCTAACCTCTCCTACAGTGAGCAGCTAAATCCAGACAGCTGTTTTGATCAGACTAATTCATACCCTCAAGGAGGATATAATTGCATCCTTGTAATGCTCTCTGAACTTAGAGATACTAATTTTTTTAAAAGAGAAGGAAAATATGAACATGGGAACTGTCATATAGATTTCAAAAAGGGTCAAAGAGAATTGTAATTGATGTCAGGAAAAAAGTAATTGGAGAATTCAGCTGTGGGAGTTTCCTCTCTAGATGTATCTCTTCCTCATGGGAAGGCTGGGAAAGAAGAAAATATATGGACCTATGCTCTGTTCAAAGTGGTGATTGGCATATCCACAGAGATTGTCCAGTGGCTGTATGGAGACCTCATTCCAGCCACAGGAGTTGCAGGTGACCAGGATAGGCTGGTGGAAGCTTTGGTGTGATATCAAAAGTTTAACTACTTAGTGTCTTTCCCCAGGAATTTTCAAGTTGGGAAAATCGAAGTCTCCTTTCTTTCTGTGCATGATGCTCTAAGCCTATAAACTAGGAACTGCCACACCATGATCAGGACTGGTGGAAAAGGCAGGAGAGATTAAACTGATGCTCATAAAGAAGCAGAAATGTAGGTAGGAAAAATTCTGATAGCATCATACCAGGTCCCATGCCTCCTTCCTACACTCCTGTCCTTTCTGGCAACATAGGCATGCCCTTTTGCTCTTCTACCTAATGTGGTCTGATTTGTGTCCCTGTCATTGCCAATTCAAACAGCAGAATAATTTCATCTATAACACCATGGTGAAGGGATATGCACCTTATCCATAATTTTGTGCACTTTGGCTATGTGTAAGGAAAGGACCAGAAGCTCAGTTAAAGAAAATAAACTGCTTATAGAAGAAATAGTGAAGACTGGCCAGATTTTGCATGGCTTGTGTCCCAGCAGCTAAGTAATAAGTAGTACTGCAAATACATGCAAAGGTAAGCACGCCTTGAGGCTAAGTATGGCCAGCGTTTTAGTTAGCTTTTTTGCTGCTGTAACTAAAACATCTGACCAGAACAATTTTAGAAGGAAAAGTTTATTTGGGAACTCAAGGTTTCATAGGTCTTAGTCCATAGAAGGCCAGCTCCATTCCTCAGGGCTCGAGGTGAGGCTGAACATCCTGGCGGAAGAGTATGGCAGAGGGAAGCAGCTGGCATCATCAGGAAGCAGAGGGAGAGAGTCTCCACTCTCCAGATACAAAATATACACCCCAAAGCCACGCCTCAATTCCTCCAGCCATACACTACCAGTTCAGTTACCACTTAGTTAATCTCTATCAGGGGATTAAATCTCTGATTGGGTTAAGACTCTTACAACCCAATCATTTCTCCTTTGAACCTTCCTGCATTGTCTCACATGTTAGCTTTCGGGGGACACCTCACATCAAAACCATAACAGCCAGGAAGACTTCACCAGTTCCCTCCTATTAAATGTGGCTTCCAGAGAGCTAGGGATGAATGTTCTTTATTGTTGCAACTCTAGTCTTTAGTAGCATCTGGCATGTAGTTAGAGTCCCATAAGCATTTCTGGAATTCATGAATGAACTAGACCTCTGGGTAAGGGAGCAATAGGGTTTGACAAGGATCGGATATGAAGAGCAGGGAATCCAGGGAAGCTAAATGCTTATCATTTGCTTCAATTAAAAAAATTATCTACCATAGATAGATTTGGGCAAAGGAGGGTATCATGAAGAGCAATGAGTGGTAATACACCTAACATACTCTTATTGACTCATAAATATTATTTCTGCCCTAGCATAAAGCTTACAAGATTTATGATGTTTGGGGATTATCAATTTATGTCATTTATATTTTTAAAATTGCCTTTTAGTCATAACACCATGGGATTGATGAATCTGTGGTGTTATGGACAAACATGGACTATAACATTTTATGTCACCTGATTCAGGTGATAATCTAATTCAGGAGGCTAAAAGGAAATGATGAAATCCTGAAATGCTTTCGATGGCATTATGCAGAGTTGGAAACTCCTTTATCTGAGAAGGACTGCAGCCTTGGTAATGTTTAATTTTATGACCCAGATTTTCAACTTTTTAAAAAAAGGATGTTTGAAACATTAGGATGGATATAAAAATAAATATGGCTTAGGTATAGGAATAAATTCCACACAGAATGCGGTAAACTACTATTCTTTATAGTGATAAGAAAATTTAGTATTCCTGAAGTTTGATCTCTCTTCCATGTAACTTTTCAGTTCTGAACTACAGCAGTTAAAATCTACTTGATGGGAATTTAATTTGTTCATTTCTTAGCAGAGGGGCATTAGAATTGAGACTGACATCTCCTGAATAAATCATCACATTTTAAAGGACTATTTGGACAGGACAAGCTGCATGATATGTTTAAATAGCCCTCAATTTTCTTTTCTATCTACTAATTACTTTGAATAACAATTTTTAATAAAGGTTTCTAAGCACAGTTTATTCATATGTTAACTTAAAGATATGTGAAGTGTGACTGTGCCACAATGAAACCTACTATTCTGCATAATTAACATGCACCAATAAATAAATTTTAAAAAATGATGTGTGATTATTGGAAGTTTACAGTTTAAAATGTAATTCATAAACTATATTTGTTCTGCAAATTCACATGTGTGAGACTGAAATATTATTACAGTGAATAACTTCCAGTTCGCTATAGCTTATCAACACAGAAAAATCAATTACACAAATGTTTTTCCCTATCCCACACATACAAACACACTCACATGTGCGTGTACACGTGTGCATGTGCATGTATGCATACTGAAAGGCATTGCTAATGCTAATTACTCTTTGCACTGTTAATGAGGTTGGAGACTTAACAACCTAATTTTGATTCTTACTATATGTCTCTAAACAATCCTACTTAAAATGAGCGGCCTTCATTGACTTTAATCAATGTACTTAATTAAAACTCTTGAGGTTAATAAGATTAATTGAGCCAAGAAAATAATACCTAATGTCCAGTAAAGCATCCAGTGAGATTATCAGCAATAGAAAGTATCCAGTGCTCTGGCCTTTCCAAAAATATACATTTTGTTCTTTTTCACATGAAAGCCATTATAATGGAAATAGATCCCCTGTCACTTGTGAACTCCTTAGGGTGGGAGTATGGGAATAGAAATAGGAAGGAAGAAGAGTTTCCTAAAGAATATTTCAAAGTAGAGAAAAGGAAGTCTGTCTCCATGAAATAAATGGGCTAAAATAATATGTTTTTATCTCTAAACCCACTGCACTGTGAAGCCCAGAGTTCCTTGCAAGTTCTTGTCTCCCTGGGTTGGTGCATTGGTTTCCAAGTAATTGTGTGGGTGAGAATGTTACCATTGTATGAGTAATAGAACTGATCATATCAGAAAATGAGAACTAGCTAGAGCCCAACTGAACCAGAAGTGAGAGCTTGTTGGGATATTTCTGGAGTATTGTTTGGTTTTGTTTCACTATTCAATGCTTTTTTTTTGCACTTACAGAGTCCAAAAAAATAATAATAACAAAGATTAAAACACATAATTTAAAGTCTTCCCAAGTTCCTGATAAGGTTCTTTCTGCCTTCAATGTGAAAACACCTGGCATTTTTGTGAGACAGTAATAAACAGTTCCATTTAAACACTTAATGTAAAAAAAGTTGGCAGATTTGCCCCATATAGCTGAGGGAGATGAATACACTGTTTCCTGGGTCGGACGAGTGATCAGGCAGATGGAGCATTGTGTGTGAATCTTGATGATAGAGGCATCATGAAAAATGGCAGGCTATGTAGCTCAGCTTGATGCATTTCTGCACAGTGCTTATAAGGAGCTGGAGCCTACAGGGTGACCAAGAGACAATACAAATAGAGCATCACAGTGTATGTCCAGGAAAATACATGTATTGAATAAATTCACTTTTTATCAAGAACAGTACCAATCCAGGATCAATCCTGAAAGTAGGATGTATAAATTATCACAAAAGGCACGGGCCCATAATTTGATTACTGACTTAAAAAGTGAATCCTTATGTTTTCCTGGGTTTTAAGCATGCAATTCTTATTTTGGAAATGCCCAGAACAGTTACCCAAATATTCCCCAGGTATTTGTCTTTTGGCTTCAATAGCACAAAATAGTATTTAATGATTTTTTTACTGTTTGTAATTATACCAAGCTAAGATCTGGCATTTTTAAGTTATGGTATAAGATGGAATTCCACTCTTAAGACATTCAAAGTTAGTGTATGCCTGGTGCCTGTCATGAGTATAGCACACCCATACTGCAAACAGCACAGAAGATGTCAAAAACCATGTTTTGGTTAGTGACCAAAATGGTACAGAAAATAAACTTTATCATTTTGGAAACCAAAGACAATTGTTATTGATAAAAAATTTATGGAAATAAAAATGTGTCGATGCACAAAGAGATGGAAACATGTAGATAGATAGGGAGAGGAAGTTGAGCCCGTAAGGAAAAGGTAAACCTTACTAGCAGAAAAAAATGAACAAAAAGATAATATCAAAGCCAAAAGAAAATTTCTCACGCCAGAAATCATTTGCTTGTCCAGGAAAGCCCGTAGTTCATTGCTTCTATGAAAACACTATAAGCCTAGGCCTGACCTTTGCCACTGAGACAATGAGGCTGTTTCTCTCTCCTGTTTCACTCTCTCCCTTATGGAGGGTGGGTGTTATTCTCAGAGAACCTTTATTGTGAGTGGTGCAGTAAAGAGTCAATAAAGAAGGCAGTATCAGTTCCCCAAAGACATTAACACCTCCTCCTAATTGCAGTGAACTGAAGTCCTTCAGTATGAAAGCTTGACTCCTGGCACCCATCTGTTTCTGGGCTGTTTTGTGTACTTTTTTTTTTTTTTTTTCTTTTTTTTTAATTTGTTTATTTATTTTGATTCCTTGTACACAAATGGGGTACAACTCTTTTTTCTCTGGTTGTACACAAAGTAGAGTCGCACCATTTGCCTAAGGTGAACTTTTGAAGTAGTGTTTGGTGGGAGGGAGTGTGTCCCCTACCCTGTGACCCTCAGTTCACACGAGAATAGGCTTTACTCAAGTGGCACTTTATCACTTGCAACGGTGAACCAGGAGAGGTTGCAGAGGAGTTAGAATAAATGGCAGTTCAATTTATTTTTAGTAGACCTCAGGGTATGAACAAAGGATTTGGGAATGATTTTAGTGGTTTTTGCTATCTTTACTAAGGTATGATATAAATTTTTCTTACCGGAGTGGCTTGTTTAAGTGACACTCTATCTTCCTGCTCTCATACTCTTCTTTCTATTGTTTTGCTCATGGAATGAATGCATTTGATTGATTGTATGTGTATTTGTGTGTGTGTGTGTGTGTGTGTGTTAAAAACAATTACTAATCCACTAATAGTAATTTGTTGAGTGATATTTGCTGTGAATATACACATTTTCACTTTTACTATTTTTATGAAACATGCTCCTGAATATGCTCCAGAATACACACATACAAAGTCCTGAATAGAATAAAAAATATAAAGGGATTGATGATGGAAAGCAATAGATTTCCAACCATTTGCCTATTCTACTTTCTATCCCAGTTCCCAAACAAAACCTTTTTTTTTTTTTTTTTTTTTTGACAATGCTGTTTCTTCTCTTCTTTGGTTGGGTGAGCATCCAGTTGGTTCACCAGTCATAACTCTATGAAGGAGAACAGTGAGAAGCCTGGTGCCACCTGCCCTTCCCTCCTTCTCTGCCCAGTACCACTGTGCTAGCTCCTTACCTCTTTGTGCTGTGTCTTTATGTCTACATGGCAAACATAAGTATACACTCTTCCCTATCCTCCTTTTCTGTTGCTGACCTCTTAACCCCAAATGATATGTTTTTCATAAATTATTCACGTCACCTCTTCGTTTATCAATTTAAAATGGTCAGCCCTTAATGAGTGCTCATAAAAGTAATGAGCCTTTGCTCCTTCCCACTAACTCTGTCCATAATGTGGCATTCTGTTCATTGGTTACATTAGTACTTTGGACTAATATTCTTAGAAATTCTGCCTTAGTTTGGGTGACTATACCAAAACGTAGACCAAGTGTCCTAAATAACAAATGTTTATTTCTCTTACTTCTAGAGGAGGGACGTCTCTAGGGTGACAGCCTGGTCCGTTCTAATGCTGGCTCCCTGCCTCTTCCAGGTTTGCCACTGGCCTTGCTCTGTCCTCACATGGTGCAGAGAAGGTAGAGGGAGTAGGTTTTCTCATTTTTCTCCTTATAAGGGTACTAGCCCCATTCACGAGAGCTCCTCCTTCCCAACCTTGTCACCTCCCAAAGGCTCCAGCTGCCAATACTATCACAAGGAGGGTTAGAATTTCTTCCTTTTTTTTATTTGTTCTTTTTCTATATACATGACAGTGGAATGTATTTTAACATATTATACATAAATGCAGTTTAACTTATTCTAATTAGGATTCCATTCTTGTGGTTGTACCTGGTGTGGAGTTTCACTGGTTTTGTATTCACATATGAATATAGAAAAGATATGTCCTCTTCATTCTAATATCTTTCCTATCCCCATCCCCCCTCTCTTTCCTTCATTCCCTTATAATCCAATGAACTTCTACTCTCCCTCTGCCCCTGCCCCTGACCCCCACTGTGTATTAGTATCCACATATTAGAACATTTGGCCATTGGATTTGGGGATTGGCTTATTTCACTTAGTATAATAGTCTCCACTTCCATCCATTTACCAGCAAATGCCTTAATTTCATTCTTCTTTACGGCTGAGTAATATTCCATTGTGTATATATATACCACATTTTCTTTTCTATTTATCTGTTGAAGGACACCTAGGTTGGTTTCATAGCATGGCTATCATGAATTGAGCTACTATAAACATTGATGTGACTGCATCACTGTAGTAGCTGATTTTAAGTCCTTTGGGTATAAATCTAGGAGTGGGATGACTAGATTAAATGGTGGTTCCGTTCCAAGTGTTATGAGGAATCTCCATGCTGCTTTTCATAGTGTCCACACCAATTTACAGTCCCACCAGCAATGTATGAGTGAAACTTTTTCCACTTATCCTTGCCATTTATTGTTACTTGTATTCGTGATAATTGCCATTCTAACTAGGGTGAGATGGAATGTCAGTATAGTTTTAATTTGCATCTTTCTAATTGCTAGAGATGTTGAACATTTTTTCATGTATTTTTTGACCATTCTTATTTCTTCTTTGAAGTGTCTATTCAGTTCCTTTGCCTATTTACTGATTGGGTTATTTGGTTTTGTTTGGTATTTAGTTTTTTGAGTTCTTCAGATGTCCTGGTGGTTAATGCTGATCCAAGGTACAGATGGCAAAGATTTTCTCCCATTCTGTAGGCTCTCAGTTCATGTTTTTGATTGTTTCCTTTGATGTGAAGAATCTTTTAGTTTGATACCATCTCATATATTGATTCTTGTTTTTAATTCTTGCACTTTAAGAGTCTTATTGAGGAATTTGGTTACTAAACCAACATGATGGAGAGTTGGGCCTGCATTTTCTTCTAGTAGTCGCGGGATCTCTGGTCTAATGCCTAGGTCCTTGAGGGGTAAGATTTCAGCAGGAATTTGGGTGATGCAAACATTCCATCCTTAACTTCTTTCTCTCTTCATTTATTTAGATGAAGTCTCTCAACACCTGCTTTGTTGGGTAAAAACACCCAAGGTTCCACCCTCTCTGCTTCTCCTTCTATCTCCCATCCTTTATCCACTGCATCTTTATCTTATTATGGCAACAATGATGTTTTGGAACTTTCCTTTCCAAAACAAAATTCAATCTTCCATACTTGACAGTGTTTCTGAAAATTTCAAACTATGCAAATGCTTTCATTTTGATAGCAATGCCAGTTCATGATGAGGTCTTCTCCTTTAGATGACCTAGTTTTCTTTTTGCCTTAATGATGAAAAGTTCTTTCTTTATACTGTGTTTAAAATTTGAACAGTCCTTGTATTTGCACGTTGACTATTTTGTATTTACGCAGTGGATCTCTCACTCTGAATTGTCATCTGTCTGCTCTGTGACGTTTTAGTCTGTCATTTCCATGTTAATGTTATCTCCTCCATTTTCTCTTTTCTCTCCCACTAAAAGTCTATTAATTATCAGGTTAAATTTAATAGACTGGTGATTTTTCTATCATAATTCTGTGCAAGTACTTTGTCTGCATGTGGCTTTGGGTCTATTTCTTATTATTTCAGCATTTTAGTTTATCATACAAAAATGAAGATTACAGTGCCTCTCACATCAGTTAGGAATAAATGAAAAAAATGTAGGTTGTTTTAGTCCGCTTTTGCATTGCTGTCACCGGAAGACCTGACAAGAACAATGCTGAGGAGGAAAAGTTTATTTGTGGCTCATAGTTTAGGAGGTCTCAGTCCACCTTTGACCAATTCCACAGCTCTGGGCCAGAGGTGAGACAGAACATCATGGTGGAAAGGTGTGGTAGAGGAAGGCAGCCCAGAATATGCCAATGAGGAAGCAGAGAGAGCCCTGTTCACCAGGGACAAAATATAAACCCCATAGACACTCCCCCAGTGACCCACCTTTTCCAGCCTCACCCTTCCTGCCTACGGGTACCACCCAGTTAACCCCTATCAGGGGATTAATGCACTGATTAGGTTAAAGTTCTCATAATCCAATCATTCCACCTCTAAAGTTTCTTGCATTGTCTCACACATGAGCCTTTGGGGTACACCTCATATCTAAACCTTAACATAGGTGAAGTACTTAACTGAGCACCAGCTCCCGGTGCACAGCTCAAGCATTAAGCTTTATACACACTGCATTTTACTTCATAAGAAGCCTAGGGAAAGAACACTGGAAACCTAAATACTTGTTGTAAAGTGCTTCCCTATTTCCTTCTCAGAGTTTCACAGTTGTAGATGAAGCTGATTTTTAACCCTCTGTGCCTATGGAAACAATGAGGCAAACAAGCAAACAAAAATGATTTTGCTGTTTTCTGAAACTTATTTTCTTTCAAGTGCATATGCATCCATTGACTATATGTATTAATTTTCTCCCAAATATATACATTCAATTAATTATCAGCATAATAACAAAATTTATATGTCTCTCTTGTTAATGCTAGTCAGTATATTTGTTATTTTCAGTCTTCATCAGCCTGTATATTCTATTAAAAAACTCTATCAATTATTTAAATATTCTAGAGTTTCATTAATGATTAAAGATGCATAATATTTTTAAGTGACCTTTGATGATTTTTGTTTCCAGGCATATCCATATATTTCTTTGCATTTTTCTCTTCCTTTTGGGGGATATCATATCACTAATTTGCTGTGTCACCCTGAATAAAACACTTTTCAACAAAGATTTCAGTTGTTCATTCTGAAATAAAAAATCAAATGCTATTTGAATTGATGCTGATGACAAGACACTTACCTGGCATTTGTCTTTCTTTAGTGTCAGAGAGTGTTTTATTCCTGGTTTAATGAAAAGTATTTTCTCTCTGGGTCAAGAGAGCCGAATGTGCTTTGGACTCTGCCTCTGACTGTGAGCACCTGAGCAAGTAGCTTCACATCCCTGGGTCCTTCTTCCCTCATCTATAAAGGGAACAAGGGGGCCTCAGTATCTTCAGTTTAAAATGCTGCAGTTCTGTGTTAAACCACTTACAGTCCCCAGGAGGCACTAACATAGTCTCCTCATGTTGATAGATGTCCAGACTCTACTCGACCCGAAACCGTGAGACCCTGCTTCCTCTCATGCAAAAAAGACTGCGTGGTGACTGCTTTCAGCGAGTGGACGCCCTGCCCACAGTTATGTCAACCAGGTATGCTGCTGCTGCTTTCCTGCTGACCATCTGATCATTTTCCCACTGTTACATGGGCGGTAGAGTGTGGAATGTGTGCATCCTTCTTCTCCATTTGCCTGTCCCCTTGAGAACAAGGTTGATAAAAGAAAGTAAATTAAGTCTGCATTTCCAGATACCAGAACTTTGAAAGGAAAACCTGTGTAGTTATCATACACCATAATTCCACTGGTCCACATTTCAGGAGTATTCATCTCCTACTAAACCTGGTGTGGCATTTTGAACATCCAGTCCAATGTGATTCCTTCTAATACACCATTGCTGTCACAGTTTCTTTGTGGCCCTGTGTGTGGGAGCACAATTCCAAACATCTTTATTAAGATACAGGGCTTAAGTACTGTACTTATATCACTCGGCAATATAACCATGTGGGAGAATAAGAGAAAAGATGTGAAACTGTTGAACAAAGTGCAAATATTGTCAATATAAAATTTACATTTCTTCCTTTTTCGTTGTGATGCATTTCACAACTGGGTGTATTTGGAGGGCTACAGCCCAGGGCACTTGGTACCCAGGTCCTAGCTGAATACAGAGGGTTGTTTTGGTGAAGTGACCCTCTATCTTAAAATAGGTCTTTTCCCCAAAGGTTGTTGCAGTTACCTGAAGGACTAGTCCATGTGGATATACAAGTACCAATAATCCTGAAGCTCCACTTTGGAGTTAAAAATTTAGTTCTGTCCTTCTAATTTCAAACCCACGGTCTTTGTCCATGGGATTTTACCACTGCCCCAGCATGAATAAGTAGATCCAAGAAAGTATACTGATGCTAGTGCTGAGTTAAATGGGTCTCATCCACTTGTCCCTGAACTTTCCTTGGTGCTCATGTACTCTGAAACAAGCATGGGTTTTACGCTATTGCTGTGCAGCTGCTGCCAAAAGAAATAGGGAAATACACAGTTGTGCAGGGAGAACCAGTCAGATATTGAACATTAACACTTAGAAAATTCTAGCCTTGTGCCTCTAGAATCCCCCAAATGCTTTTGATTCATGCATCTATAGTGTGACTTCTTGAGAGTGACATTAAAATATGACCAACATCAGCACAGGTATGATGGCCCTTTGGATCACCTGTAAGTATGTGGCAAAGGGATAGTGGCAGCTCTTGAAGACTGTCATTACCCATGTCTTATATTGCAATAGTGGGGCACCTGCATGAAGTCTTTTATTCATGCTATTCAGCTTACTACTTTGAACCAGAATTAATATAGTAGTATCCAGTGAACTTTGCTTACTGACAGAATCAGAAATAAATATATTAATGTGGGTTTGGGGATGTAGCTCAGTAATAGAACACTTGCCTAGCATGTGTGAAGGGCCTTGGGTTCTTAGCAATACACATACAAAAACAATGTCTATACATACATACATAAAGACACACAATTTCTTCTTATAGACACACACATATCTAGATATAGATGTAAAATATGTACAAATGTATATTAAAATATATGTGGTACGTGTATTGAATGAAGAGGACCTTTGAAACCACAGTTCATTGCATTTCTGACCTTTTTTGTAAATAAGAGGTTTATTTGTTAGCAGTTGGGTTCATTCCAACAAATGTATACATGCATGGAATTTTATTCAGTTCATGATCTCTCCCTTAAACTCCCATCCTCCCTCCCCCTCTCCCATTCCTCTTCCTCTACTCTACTAGACTTCCTTTTGCTCATCTGTTAATTTATATTTGTTTTTTGTTCCCTATGCATTAACATGACTTTTTAAGAATTCATTCTGCATCACCACGCTTACCTATTCCTCTACTCTGCCTTTTGATCTCTTTCTTTTACATTACTGATCCTCCCTTTATCTTCATGCTATCCTATCCTTCCCTCCCCCTTTTCTTATTTTACTCTAGCTTTTACATATGAGAGAAAGCATTTGACCTTTGAGTTTCTGAATTTGACTTACTGCACTTATCATATTCTCCATTTCCATCCATTTACCAGTAAATGCCAAAATG
Organism: Sciurus carolinensis; assembly: GCF_902686445.1. Classification (NCBI taxonomy): domain Eukaryota; kingdom Metazoa; phylum Chordata; class Mammalia; order Rodentia; family Sciuridae; genus Sciurus; species Sciurus carolinensis. Next base: position 89,427,651 of record NC_062215.1, read on the forward strand.
GTGTTCTTTTTTATGATTGAGTAGAACTCCATTGTGTGGAGTTGTACACATACACACATACATATATCAATCACAATCCATTCATTAATTATTTATTAATCAATTTATTAATCCATTTATCTATTGACTGGCATCTGGGTTGATTCCGTCATTGAGCTATTGTGAATTTTGCTGCTATAACATTGAAGTGCCTATTATCACTGTAGTATGCCAATTTTAGATCTTTTGGGAAAATATCAAATAGTGGATAACTGGGTCATATGCTGGTTCCATCCCTAGTTTTTTGAGGCATCTCCACACTGCTTTCCAGAGCGGTTGTACTAGTCTGCAGTCCTACCAACAATGCACAAGTGTACACTTCCCCACAACCTCACCAGCATTTATTATTGTTCACGTTCTTGAACATTGTCATTCTGACTAGAATGAGATGGAATCTAAGTGCAGCTTTGATTTGTATTCCTCTAATTGGTAGTGATGTTGAACATTTTTTCATGTATTTGTTGACTATTTGTGTTTCTTCTTTTGAGAAGTTTCTGCTTAATTATTTGCCCATTTATTGTTTTAGTTATTTTTATTTTGGTGGTAAGTTTTTAAAGTTCTTTGTATATTCTGGTATTAATCCCCTATCAGAGAATAGGTGGTCAAGATTTTTTCGTATTTGGTAGGCTCTCCCTTCATGCTTTTGTTTCCTTTGTAGTGCTGAAACTTTTTAGTTTCATGGTATCAAATTTATTGCTTCTTGATTTTTTTGTGTGTTTTCTTATGCTTTGGGTGCCTTGTTAAGGAAGTTTGTGTCAGCCCCTAAATGATGGGTGTTGACCCTATTTTTTCTTCAAGCAGTTACTAGGTTCCTAATCTAATTCATAAGTCTTTGATCCATTTCAATTTGACTTTTGTGCTGATTGAGAGATAGGATTCTAGTGTGAGTTTTTTCTATATAGAGCTATCCAGTTTTCCCAGCACCATTTGAAAAAAAGTCTTGTCTTTTTGCCAGAATATATTTTTGGCACCTTTGTCAAATATCATACAGCTGTATTGATGTGGGTTTGTCTCTGTCTTTTATTCTGTTCCATTGGTCCCTGGTCTTCATTTCTATTTTGATGCGAATACCATGCTGTTTTTGTTACTGAAGTACTATAGTATAATGTCAGAGCAGCTATTGTGATGCTTCCTGTGTTTCTTGCTTAGTATCATTTTGGCTATTCTGGATCTCTTATTCTTCAAAATGAATTTAAGATTTTTTTTTTTTTTTCGAATTCTGTGAAGATCATCATTGGTATTTCAATGGGAATTGCATTGAACTGAACCTATATATTGCTTTTGGTGGATGGCCATTTTGAACAATATTGATTCTGCCTATCCAAGAACATGGGAAGTCTTTCCTTCTTCTAAAGTCTTCGATTTCTTTCTTCAGTGTTCTATAATTTTCATTGTAGAGCTCTTTTATCTCCTTGGTTAGATTAATTACCAAGCTATTGATTTCTGATCATTTGAGGAATGAAAATAACAATCTCTTCCAGAAACTCGCCCCTGATTTTTTTCTGGAATGAAGATTCAAAATGCATGAACTAATTGAACAGGTTTTGTTGAGCATCCAGGGAAATGCCATTTCCAGACAGAGTGATATAGAAAAGCCACTGTCTCTAATCTGAACCATTTGAAAGGCAGCATGTAGGAAGCTCACTTTGGGAATTTTATTGGTAATATGCCCCAAAATATTTCATTCTCTTAAAGATAAATGTTGGAAAAATGCTGAGGAAATGTATAATTTATAATATTGGAATTTTATTGAGATTCAGCTATTTTTTATATTTTCTACTTGTGGAAAATTAGCACAATTCCTTTACTATACGGTTATAAGAAAGGAAAAGACTGAATTAAAAACAATACTCTACTTATAGCCTAAACTTGTTGTCGAAGCTGAGTCCCCTGATGCTTGCTTAGGTAGGATGATTAATTTTGTTGAGCCAGTGCACACTGGTGACTAGAGGTTACATCTGCCATTGCAATTTCATGTATTCACCATTCAAAAAAATTCTCTAGGCTTCCTGAGAGTCTTATCCTATGTCTGAGAGTAGAGAAACCAAAGGCATGTAAAATTTTTTTTCAAACCTTCTTATTCAATACACACACAGTATATACATATATATACAAATATATAATGTACAAATGACTATATATTAAAATTATATATATATAGTATTTGTACATTGAAGCAACTTTAAATTTTACTGCAATTTTCAGAGATTCAATTAGTTTATGATTGGCATTGTAATGAAAAATAGTTCTAAGCCTCTGTGGTATCTCTTTCTACCTCCCAACTTTCAAGCCTAGGTAATTCTTTTCAAGTTTAGCAACCAGGAACTGAAAGAGTAAAGATTCAATTTTCAGATTTCTTCCAGTTTTCCACTTCAATCTTATTTACCCTCATATTTAGTTCATACCTTGGGACTAGATATTATTAAATAACCATGAGTTAATTAGAGGATGCTATGAGAAGGGAGGAATTTTGCAGGAAATGGTACTTCTAAATCAATGGTTCTCAAACTTTAGTGCATCTCATTCACCAGCAAACACTGTTAAAATGCAGATTAGCAGGTCTTTGTTTAGAAATTCTCCTGCTATAACTGTGGGATTCCTGCCAGAAATCTGCAGTTGTAAGAAAACAAAGCCCCTGAATGGTACTTTCACCACCCCCATTCTAAAGAAAAATGTTCACAGATCTGTGAACAAACTCCACCTCAGGGCACAAGCCCCTTTTTAACTCCTTGAATACGTCTTGTTTTGCTCTGGTCAAGAGGCTGTAGTTTGGGATCTAAGAGCAGAAATGCTGGAGGCAGGTGACTGGAGTTGAATTTCCAGGTTTTCTCTGTCACAGATACTTTGCTATCTTTCTGCCTCAGTTTCCTCATTTTTAAAATGGGATTACTAATCACACCTGCCTATAAGGAAAGTATTGAGACCAGTGTTTAGCACAGAATAGGCATGAGGCAGGTGTTTCTATAGGTGCTTGGAGCCCTTACACTTGCTGTGTGTGAGGCTGGCCCTCTCCTCAGCTGCCTTCCTGGACCCTCAGGCAGTGCATCCACTCTGATCCACCTATCCCAGGAATACTGCTTTTATCTCCCAGATGTTGCTGAAAACTCCGTCCTTATCTCCGATGCCAATTCAATAAAGAGGACCCGGTCTTGAGAAAAAGGAAAAAGAAGGTTTATTGCTTTGCTAGCAAAGGTGAAACACAGGGGACTCCTGTCCCAAAGGCTGTGATTTCTGCCCATCAGGAAGAACAGGGAGATTTTAAAGGAGCTCTTGAAAGGCTACATACCAGGTGTGCCCTGACAGGGGTCCCAGGGCACCCTGAAGGTGTGTTAACATTCACTTGTTAATTTGGGAGATAGTCATTTCCCAGATCTGTAGCTGGTCTCTCCTTCCTACCTTCTCCTTCCTGTAGAGCACAGATAGCTCAGGGTAATCTTGTTCTTTGCCCCAAGGTTAGGGAAGGGAGAGGGAAAAGAGAGAAAGGAAAACTTGTCCCTTTTAAAAAAATTAGCCTCAGATCTATATTCAAAAGGGCGAATGGACCTCTGTTACACAGACATCCCTGGAACTTCCCTATAAGCTTAAGTAGATCATCTCACAGCATCTTACACATGCCCTCACGAGCTCACCATACTTATCTTTTCTTGTTAATCCCTGCTGGATTGTAAATCCATGAAAGGAATGCAGGGGCCACCTTTGCTGTCTTCACCACTTGATCCTTTAAGCCCAGCACAGTATGGGTCATATAGTTTTCAATTAATAGATAGTTTTCAAGTGTACAGATGTCCTGTAAGAAGATACAAAATTTGAATATAGCAGTGTTTTTTCTGTCCTTGAGCATATTCTTATATTCTTATATGCTCAAGGATAATGGTGCTCTAAGAGTTTTTCTCAAACTTACATATGCATTACAAATCTCTTGGGTATCTTAATAAATGCAGATTCTAATTCAGTAGACCCAGATGGGCCTGGAAATGTGCCTTTATATGAACTCCCAAGTGATTACTTTGGGTATAAAACTCTAGGTAGAGTGGTGTTCATTAGAAACTTCTAAGCAAGTAAATGTCACTGTCAAAGTTGTAAAGAGAGAAGCATAAATCTGGGACACACCAGCTGGCGAGGACACAGATGGGGTCATGGTGGAACGGAGAAAAATAGTTTAACGATAGGACACTGAGAAATGAGGAAAGGTGTCCTACAAGAAGGATGACCCTGAGTAAGTTGTAACCTCAACTAATGGGGACACAGTAACTTTTTTACCGCTTTGGTTCTAGGGTGGGTCATCAAAGTTGAGAAGAGGTTACATATGTGGTTCTCAAATTTGGCTGTATGATAAAATCACCTGATGAATCTCTAAAATACTGATGCCTGAAAAATACTGGTCCTACTCTCAGCCGTTCTGATTAAATAGGTTTGTGGTGTGACTGGGAAATCACTTGGTTGTGTGACTCCAGACCAAATCCATGTTAAATTTCTTGGAGAGCCAAGGTGGTTCCAGAGAGCCAGGTGCATTCAGCACTGATTTGTGTCTTAGCCATGGAGGAGCTGTGTCAGGTTTTATTTTGTCCTGACTTGGTTTAAGAGCTAAATCCTTGAGACTTAAAGGGATTTTCAAGCCCTGAATTATCTCTGGCTTGTAGCCAACCATGCTGCTTTTCTTTTCATTCCTCCTTATCTGAGTTTCTCCTTAAAGGATTAGTGAGAGTCCCTATTCTTCTAAGCAAACCAGAGGTCCATCAAGCTCAGGCTCTGTTGTGGCCCAATTTTTAAGTCTCTGTAATAAATTAATTAAATGATTAAGAACAATATCTTGATACTTTTCTTGCTATTTTCTCCTATTCTTTCTTCAGCCCATAAAGCAAATGGCTGCCTGAAGGATCCAATGTTGTTTCCTTAACAATCACAACAGCTTGTGAATTGCAGTGTTTCTCAGCCTCATGGAGTTTTTTCAATGCACAGATGTCTGAGAAGCGTCCCAGCCTACCTCAGGCTGAATCTCTTCAGGTTGAAAGGACATCTGCATATTAAAATTCTCCATAGGTGACTCTCATATGTGGTTAAGACATTCATTTGGCCCTTAATATTTTACAGTATGGCTGCATGTACATTTTAACCTTATATAGGAGATCAATATTACCTGTGTGCTTGGGTAGTATCACAAATTAATTATCTCAGTCACTGCTTTCATCACTATTATACTTCCTCTTTTTTCTCTTAAGGTCATGAATCAATACTGTTTTTCTAAGATTTCTATCAGCCTATCTTTTAAGACACTTAGTTTTATGTTTTCAACATTTAATTACACATGAAATTTCAAATGTATGTATAAATTATTACAATGTAAAATAAAAAGTATTGATAATTATTATAATGACCTCTGACTCTGAGCAGTGACAATTATAGAAAACAATTTTCAGAGCATGAACAGTCTTATTTTTCTATACTACCAGTTTTTACCCTGTACCCCCAGTGGACTAATTGAAATAATTGCCAGATGTGTTCTCTACTTCATGAAAAGGAAGAATGTAGAGGAGATAAAGTTAATAGACTGGAAAATAAAGTGAAACATATTCAAAATAGATCTTCCTATAAATTCCTAGAAACCATGGAGCTAATAGTTAATTATTTGTCAGTCTCAATAATTAAAGACTGATGGAACTCTTAACTCTCATCTCTAGGGATGAGCTAGATAGCAGTATCATGGTAACAGGAAGGCCAGCGGCATATTGCTGGGGGCAATCCATAGGAAATCTCCTTTGGTGGTATTGGTTTCCTCCTGTGTCAACCCTCCTGGAGTTAGGCCCTGAGGGTTCAGTATCAAAGACTGTCAGTGAATTATTATTATTATTATTTTTTTAATTTTTATTTTTTAACACAGTCTAATGGTTAAGAGAATGGATTCTTAAGTTAGGATGCTGGGTTCAAGTCCCATCTTTGCCATGCAAATCACCTGATACATGCTGTTTCAATTTCAACACCCAAAGTGAGAATATATTGCTACTTACTTCATACAGCTATTGTAAGAAGAACAGGACAAGTGGAACCATGCCAGGTACATCAACATGTATTATCATCATTATTATTAAATGATGATGGAGGGCTGGGGATATAGCTCAGTTGGTAGAGTGTTTGCCTCGCAAGCACAAGGCCCTTGGTTCAATCCCCAGTACCGAAAAAAAAAATAAAAAATAATGATGCAAACTTTCATTGTGTGGATCTCCTATAGTATTTGGCCTACCACACATTGGAATTGTGACACTTGTTTCCAGGTATGTATTTTTTCTGGACAGATTATACACTCCAGAGAGCAGGAATTTTCAGTTCCACAGAGTCTGGCATGTGGTAGGCATTAGATAATTTTTGTTGAATAATAAGTAAACGGATTCTACATCTTTTTACTAATGATTTCTTGTTCTTAAAAATTTGCTCCCATTTAGAGGAAACCATAGCATTAACAGATTATTCAACAAATCCAGGCCAGTTAGGAATTGGTCATTCCAAATGTCAAAGAGCCCAATATGACCTAGATTGGACTTCAAAATCTCTCCCACTCATTGCATATAAGAATCACCCTCCCTCTTTACTTTCCTCTTTCAAGCACATGTGGTCTTCTCTCATTTCTCCAGGACCACCTCTACCTTTGTCCACCTGTGCAGGAGACAATAGAATGCTAATTTATTCTCTAATAATGAAGGATCTGCTAGGTTTTGGGTTATCAAAACACTGAACTTGGAACAATGACCCCCAAATAATGTTGGAGGTAATCCAAAACCTTTTTCTTTCTTGGTAAAGTGGCTGCAACTAAATCTGTTACTCCTCTGTAAATTCTGGAAAATGGTCTCCTTTTCAAAATGCTTTTGAGAAATTAAATAAAATAAGATGTATAGCTTATATATATGTCTCTAGACTCAGTCCTGACACAAGAGTATAGATGCCTTTGTCTTTATTGTGCCGCTGGGTGTGCATTGCTCTTTTTAGTCTGTAATTTAAAGCTCATAGATCACAATGTGGTCCTAGTACTCAATAAATATTCCTGATAATTTAGAAGAAGGAATGACAAATACTTGAACCTGTAGAGATTACAGTTCTCAATCATATGCCTGCCAAACTGTGGAGTTCTGCAGATAAAATTCATAAAAAATACCTTCTCTCAATTGGTACAGGAGTGATATTAATGAATAATTTTTTCTTGATTAAAATTTGTTTTTCTTTTTGTCCTCCCTTTTATTTTTTCCTTAAATTATGACATTTCTGATTGTCTCTTTGAAAACTTAGTATGACATGTCATCAGATTGGAAAGAAATGTTTTTAAGAAGATTTACTCAGAGTCCAGGACTATCATATTCTGACAAGCAGGAACACTTGGGTTAGAGCAAGGTCTGCTGCTCAGAGCTCAGAACTCTTAGTTGATGTGGCTTACACTTCCTCAGAGAAATGTTAAACCTAGTAGTACCTGATAGAAGCATTCTTATTCCAAACTCTTTCCCTCTACCCATTCCTCCTGTCTTCCTTCTGGATTAGAGATTGATGTACATTTATAAACATCTGGAATGCACAGAATCATCAACTATATACTTCTTGACCTCTTATAGTGGCCTAAGGAGATAAATCTGATCTTATATGACTAACAGGTGAGGAACTTAAAGGTCAGAAAGATGAAATAACTGTTCTGAGTTTACTCAGCATGTTCTAATCAGAGCAGGGTTAGAGTCCAGCTCTCTTTGACTCTAAGCCTGTTTTCCTTCCGTGACCAGTCACTTCCCACACTGATAAGCACAAGTTTATCTTGCCTGTCTGTTAGCCAATCAAGAATTTGAAGCCTGGTACCTGTGATGGAGACTTTGCATCTTACAGATCACACATAACTTTCACATGTTCTATTTTACATACTGTCTGGATTCTGGGATGATAAAGGAAAGGCTGTTTTATTAGTCCTGCTCCATAGCTGAGACAACTGACTCCTCAAGGGGAGCACTTGTGAACACAGGGTCCAAAAGGAACAAAGATTAAATCAAGAAACCCAGTGTTCAAACTCCCTACATTTTCTTGCCTAGTATCCCTATATGCTTATAGAAAGGAAAACTAGACCAGTTCAACTTTTACTATTAAAAGGTGGTACCATGAAATAGCAGATTCATTTTACCTCACTGCCTCTTCTTGTCAAATTTGTAATAGCTAAAATTTATTAATATTATCTTTATTTTTACTTTATTTACTTTTAGATTTTGTTTTGTTTTCATGAATAAATAACAATTACATATATTTAGAGGGCACAGTGTGATGCTTTCATAAAGGTATAAATTACAGAAGATTAAATCAAACTAACATTGATTACCTCACCTAACTCTTGTTAAACATAGTATACTGTATATTTCAAAATTGCTGAAAGAATAGTACACTAATTCTTACCTCTACTTTGTATATAAAGAACTATTATTACTCCATTTTACACATGAGGAAATAGAGGCTTAAAGATAAAGCCCAAGATTGTAAAACTAAGGAATGTCAAACCACGTGCAATCCTAGCTCCTAACAATTTGCCGAACCATCAGTGAGTTCCAGGCACCATGCACATGGATTCCAGATACTGCACGTACCTAAATAGAGTGGGGAGTTAAACAGACACAGTCCCTGCATTGTGGAGAGTTCAATCTAGTGAAGGAAGATAGAGGCATTGAATGCATAATTACCCAAATGAATCTGTAGTTACAAAATGTGATATGTGCTATGCAGAAGATTAGAGTGCTATGGTAGAAGATGATAAGGAAAACCTGATTTCTTCTCTGTTTAGAATATCTTTCCCCTCATCTCTCCTGCTTGTCCACATCTTACCAAGGTGTAAGCTCTTGTCTCCTCCACAGAGCTTGTCCTGATGCATCTGCAGGAAATAAGCACCTCCCCTCTTAAGTCTTGTAACCTTTCTGAATTGCTTGCATTCCAGCTGATGGGAAAGGTGTTTTGTGCCCCTTTGAAGAATGATCCCCTTGAGAGTTGAAATCTTGACCTTTTCAGTTTTCATTCCCCAAACTTTCTTCAAAAAAAGAAAATAATCAAAATTAATAGACTTATTCACAAGAGAACTCAGCACATCTATGATAAATAAAGAAATGCCACTAGAAGCAACCCTAACAAACCACTAAAACAGAAGTTGGTCTACCTTTACAACTAAGTTTCTCTGATAATAATTTGCAAGAACATGTGTCATGATGCTGGCCATGGGTGTAGGAGACTTAATTGATTTATGTTTGTTTTCCTGGCAAACACGGTTAAAAGGAAAACACATTCATTCCTTTTATTTATTTTTTCTTATTCATTTGTCTATTAACTTATTATTTGTAGGGAAGTTGTATGACTATCCATGGAAGCAAATCCTATTGAATTGAATTTCATTGAATTTTACATTTCAACAGGTTACCAACTGAGGTAGAGATTACTATTTTCCATAGTATGGATGAAGAAAATTTAATACAAGGTTTAATAGATTTTGTGATAAAAAATCAAGGCTACAAGATTAAAATGCAAAGTTATGGTCATGGACAATCTTTCAGTGGCCTTGGCTGACCCAAGGGTAAAGCAAAATAATTTGAACAGGTTTCTATAAGTGTGGTCTATGAATATCCAGCTCAGATCTATATGGGATGTTTGTTACAACCCTAAAAGATTCTGATTTTGAAGTCAGTCAGAACTAGAACTCCCAAATCTGCATTTTTAAACAAACTTTCCAAATGATTCTAAGAATCATGAAAATTTGAAAACCACTGTGTTGGAGAAACATTTGCTTTTACCATTTAATAACAGATATTCTTTAAAGAAATAAATGATGAGCACTTACTATAATGATTGTAATCGTTTATATTTTGGTTTTTAAGAATCAAAAACCCTTCAATCACATTGGGCAAAAAGGAACTTGTTGAAAAGTTATAGGAGGAAATATCACAAATATCTAAAAATAAGAAAACAAAATCCATATGGGCATTATAGGAACTGGAAATACAAGCAGGAACTGAGGCTTTTTTCCACCCCTCTCTGTATCTGTGTGCTTTCACTGGTCTTCCCTTCTGTACAGTCTCATAAACATCAGGAAAATGGCCCTAGAATGGCTACCTAGTCTTCCTCTACAAAACTTAACTCAAGCACTCAATATCAGCAGAACCTTCCCCTTCAGATTCTATTTACCAAGAAAGAAAATCTTGTTTAGAGTTTATAGTTTTATGCTAGGTCCTTCAGTGGCTATCAGCCTGTTGGAGAAGCCCCTCAGGTAGACACCCATCTGAAGGGAAAGGGGATAGTGGAGCCCAAAGTCAACAGGCACTGATGCCGGAACATCCCCCAGGTGGGTAGTTAGGAATGCATGCTGGCATAAAATGTTATACTTCGTTTATGAATGATGTGTCAAAAAGCATTCTACTATCATGTATAACTAATTAGAAAAAAATTTTTTTAAAAAGAAAACTTTCAGGAGCCAGGCATAGTGGCACCTATTTGCAGCCCCAGTGACTACAGGGAGGCAGGAGATCTCCAACCTGGGAAATGTAGCAAGACCCTGTCTCAAAATAAAGGGCTGGAGGTGTAGCTCATTGTTAAAGCACCCTGGATGCAATCCCTAATATAAAAGACAAGGAGAAATAGATGGAGAGAGAGCAAGCTCCCACCTAGTATTGCATAGACATTTGTACAAAGGAGTGAACTGAACAGAGAGGGTCATGATTATTCATCTGTTTCTAATAAATGGTTATAAGCCTTTAAAAAATTTTTTTCAAACTCAGCTCTTTGGAGGAAATCCATTCTCTCCCTTGTGCCCCACCAGTTCTTCTGGGCACTGTTCTCAATAGGCTGAGAGTGGTATGCTTCTAATGCAAAAGTTTTCCTCTTTTCATTTCACGGTTTTAATTTGGGAAGAGAGATATTTCAATTTGGTAGAAATATAGAAGAAGAAAATGTAGCTCCAGAGACTATAAATGCAGTAGAATAATACCTTTATGTGGACTGGAAACTGATGGAGAAAGCCCTCACTGTGAGCATCAGCTGGGCCAGATATTTTACAACAAACAAAAAAAAATATGCAGTCTGTGTGTACTTTAATTCTTAACAAAATGCTTCAGATATGATTCTTATCAATGCTCTGTCACAAGCAGTGTTGTATTATAGCATAAACCAACATACCGAACAAAACCAATAAATAAAGCAAACAAAATAAATAAATGTAGATTTGTTACATGGAGTTTTGTTCTTATACTTGAATTCCAGTTTTATGCCTCCTTAGTTTGCATCTAATAGTTGCTTTTAAAGCACTATTAATTTTCTTTACTCAACAACCAAGCTACATTACCATAAATAAATCCTGTGGCACACATGGATGTTCAAAATGATTTATTGTTAGCATTGGTGGAAAAAAATTTGTGTTCCTTTGGATGCAATTTTTTTTCTTTTCAAAATACTTTTACTTCATTTGGTTTCATTTTTATATCTCTAGAACTTTTTGTGTATACTACAATATGATCCTTCAGTGTCTGTAGATGTATTAGTTGCTATTTAGAAACCAAGTTACCTATTTTAATTAGGAGTTTATTTTTAGACTTCCAATCTATATCCCATAAAACATGTAATAAATTAGTTTGATTTAGCTTGGCTGTTACCTAGGTTTATGAAATAATCTTTTACAATCAAAATGAATAAATTATTTTTACTCCCTCAGCTTTGGTCATTTTAATATGATTCTAAATTAGAATGTATTTTCTGGATGGTTTTGACTCACTGGAGTTGCTATACAATGGTAGGTTTATAAACTGCTTAATTTATTGTATAATATCAAAGACTAGAGTTAGAGGTAAACATTGGGATCTTGATTTGTTGATTTGAAACTCCACATGTTATAAGAACAGAAAAAATTTATATATGGTCTTAAGTCAAGAAGATATTTAATTCATGCTCAAAATGAAGTAGTTTTTTCATGATTTCAACAAACAGCTTTTAAGTATTCCCCAGTAGAAAATCAGCACTGGATATTTTGCCAATATCTTACAGTTTTTTTCAACATTAAGTTGCTACATACAGATCGTTCTTATAGAATATCTGAATGACATGTTTTCAATGATAAGGAATAAAAAATCCAAAAATGAGTATGTGAGGAATGATAAGTTTGTCTTGTCACTTGAGATACTCCTAGTTTAAATTTAATTTGCTGATACCTAAAATATGCTATCATAAATTGCTTTGACACCTATGGATAGAAACCAAAGTGGAAATGAAGATGACTTAAATGTGGTGACAAGTCCCACTGGAAGTGTGTTCCTAACTTGAGCTAATGTTTTCCTCTCCCATTGTTGAGTGACCAGTGACTACTGAATTGACATTTGACTGTGTTCAGTTTAGCACTTAATTATATTCTGTCTTGAGCATCTCTCTAACTTGTTCATCTGTAGTAGGAAGAGGTTGATCATGACCTTTAAGATCTAACAGATTTGTGGTGGACTCCTGGTGTTGCCACTTCTTTAAGCTGTGTTTTGAATTTTAATTACTCTCCCCAAGACTGAGTGTGCTCATTTGTAACACAGATACAATATGCGATATCTGTAAGCAAACTTACTTAGTAGGATTTTATGATGCCCTATGAAGAGGCTAGTTTAGCAATAGTTGCTCAATATGATAATTCAAATATTTTATGTCCCCTAACAAAGTTATAGGTTTTGAGTATTAAAACTCAAGTGACAAACATTATGAATTTTATAAACACGTGAGTGTACACTGTGTATAAAGAGAGAATACTTTTTAATAGCAGAACAATATTAGGAGTTTAGTAAATATATCTTGAATTCTATTGCACTGAATAGGAAATAACTTGATATATGACTCCAAGGTCATAACATGGTCTTGAACTTTGAAGAGTCCTGTGTTTTTCCCACAATCTTTCTCTCTACTTGAAATCCACAACTGAGAGAGCAGAAGAAGATCAAAATTTCAGATGATTCTCAACCATAGAATTAGACTTTCCTACCTGTTCACGGCATATGATGGACAGCTAAAAAGTCTCCTTGAACAAGCGCAACTGTGAACAAAGCAAAACAAATACACTTCTGAGTAAACGTATCCCAAAAAAAGAAGAGAGAGAAATCCAAGCTCATAGGTCTATTTCTTTCTCCCAAAATCATGATCCAGATGCCACTTAGCCTTCCGAGAGGAGCCATAGGTGAGAGGGATGGAGAGAATCCAGGGACAGGAGGGCTGAGGAAGGGGCTCCAGGAGGGCTCCACCCTCACAGTCTGGTGCTGTGAAGCTGTGAACCACATCCTGCCCTCTGCTGCCTTCTTCACTTCCCTTTAGCTGTGTAGCGCTCCTTTCTGATCAAGTTTGTTCCATCTAGTTCAGACTTCCACTTGCTACTCCTTCTCCTGGAAAGCTCTTCTCCCAGTACTTTGCATACGTGCTTTGATCTAGACTTTGTTTCAGTTCAAATATCATCACTTCAAAAAGCCTTTCTCTGACTATCTTATTTAAAAGTTCTCTTTCCCCTCTGCTCTCCTTCTTGATCATTACCTTATACAAATGATCCCTGACTTAAAATCATTCAATTTAGGATTTTTCAACTTTATAATGGTATAAAACTGATAGGCATTCAGTAGAATGGCACTTCATACCTTAAATTTCCCTGGGATAGTGATATGTTGTCTGACACTCTCATAATGCTGGGCAAAGATGATCAGTCCCAGCTCCCCATCAGCCACACTGTCTTGAGAGTAAACAACTGATGATGTACCATGTTGCTAAACTGTGCTGTTCCATAGGTTAGGGACATCAAATACATTTTGACTTAGGTATTTTCAATTTATTAGGGCATAATCCTCATCATAAATTGAAGAGCATCTATATAATTTTCTTCACCACACTTACCATTATTCTGAATATAATGTAAGCTTAGTATCATATTCCTTTTTATTGGTGCATTATAATTATACATACTAGTGCAATTGATTATGCCATATTCCTAATGCTCATAATCTGATCGGTCTCATTCCCCAGTACCTTCCCTTTCCCTCATGTATCTTGTTATTCTGGAGACATGTTGAATGGTGGCTGCCACAGTCAATAACTAAATCTTTATTCCATGAATAATAGCATACAAGTGTATCATTAATTCATCAAGCCCTTTTTCAGAACTCACTGTATGCCAAGTTTTATGCCAGTTACTAATTACATTAATAAGGATGAGATGAGGTTACTTTAATCAAGAATTTTTAAAATAGAAGATTCAGGAATGTAAATACATGTTTTCTGTAACTTGAAGAAGCGTAGGGAATTCTGGAGCCAGAATGATCAGACCTTGCTCTAGCTAAGTGATGGGAGGTCATGACAGAGAAGGTGAGATCTGGCAGCTCATGAGTCACCAGGCAAACAGGGGTTAGCAGTGCAGAGGTAGACATTAGCAGAGGGAATGTGTGTGCAGTAGGTTGGTGTTTTGAAACTACAGCGTAAATGAATGAATTACAGGCAACTCAAGATACTTGCGATGCATGATCTTTTGGGGGGAGTAATGGGAAGCAGGGTTAGAGAGATATGTGGGAGCCAACTCATGGCGTTTTATTTTGATGGGACAGTTTAAAATTGAACATAGGTGCGATAAAGTCATTTCTATGTTTTTTAAAACATAGTACAGAAATTAATGAGGTGAGACAGCATTGGAAACTAGCAGGAGAATTAGATGACCATTCAATTACTGGAGCAAGAAATAAGAAGTATATTTTCTTGAATAGAAAATGCGAATCATATGTAGGCATATAAATGGCCACAACTCAACATTGTTTAATAGTGTGTCTTAATGACCTGGAGCACATTGAATTTTTCACCCATTCTGGGGAGTTCACATAACTGGTAATTATGCAGACACTTTCTCCTGCTCAAGGAATTTAAAAGCTGAGAGAGAAACAAGAGTATGCAGCAGTTGGAGCTCCCATGAAGCAAACTTTTCTCAGCTATCTCTCCTGATAAGTGCTTCCCAGAAGGAAATGTTCCCAAATACCTATTAGATCTATTTCCCCCATCCCATCTGTTCTTACTAGGAAAAGTAACAATTTTTAGGGTGTCATGAATAATGAAAACGGGAAGTTCCTTGTTCAAATATTGTTTAAAATTCCAAAAGTCTGGCAGAGTCTGAAACCACCCAAGAACCTGCATAGATCATGTGCCCAAGATGCTGGTCCCAATTTTTATTGACTTTTGAACAACTGAGATCCTTATAAGCTTAGAATTTTGATTCCTGGATAGAGTTGCCTTGTGAGTGACTGACCCATTACCCATATTTTTTTTTTTTACTGGCTTGCACTTTTTGTGCTCAGCTGACAACATCCAAGTGTTGGAGGAAATAGGACTTCAAAGAGGTACACTTTGGAGATGGGCAGCAATACAGAGCAGGTCATAGCACACACTGTGGACTCAGATTTCTTGGGTTTCATACTCTTTGTACCACTTGGCTGGAAGCTCGGACAAGGTGCAGAACCTCTCGATGCTTCCATTTTCTTATCTGCAAAATGGGATTGACAAGAATCGATTGTGTTTCAAGATTGTTACAAGGATCGAGTTGATTCATGTAAAGCACTTGCTAGTGTATGAAGTGCTTGAATTGTTTTATTGAAGGTTATATTTTCCTTAGTAAGTCTTTGTGGTTACAACTTTAGCTTTGGGTGAAGTTGGTGGACAGAAATGCTTAATTTTAAGCCTCGTGCAGTGTCACATGACCTGGAATTCCAGCAACTCCTAAGACTGAGGCAGGAAAATCACAAGTTCAAGGGCAGCCTGGGCAACTTGGTGAAACCCTGTCTCAAAATATTTGTTTTTAAAGTACTGGGGATGTAGCATACTTGTAAAACCACCCTGGGGTTCAATCCCTAGTTTAAAAAAATAAAGCTTAATTTTAAGGTAATTGAATTTTTTATCAGTTTTTTACAATAAGTTTTAATTTCTGTGTATTAAAATGCTTTTTTCTATCTTGAATGTATTATCCTATCTTTTTCTTTGAAACTTTTACATCTATCTTTAATTAATTTCTACACATGGTAGTGCATAGGATTCCAATATCCTCTTCCAAGTGGAGAAACTGACCTCCTTTTCTCTCATCCTCCTCACCCTTTTTACTGATCTGCCTTGCTCAGCTTGGAAATGGACTCTGGGTCTTTGCATTATACCATTGACTCTGTTTTGAATTCTCCTTCTGTAGCTATTACATAGATGACCTCCTATCTCCTTCATGTTCTGACTCAAATATTCCTTTGGTATTGAAGCTTTTGAGGTTTAAAATTACTATCCTCCTCCTCAACACATACAGGCATGCATTCCCTATCATTTCCTGCTACATTTTCTTTTAGTAGAACATTCAGTTCCCAAATGAAACTTTAAATGTTGAGCATTTTTATTTTTTAATTGTCTTTTTCCCTCCCCTAGAATGTAAGGTCCTGGAGAATAGAAATAATTTTCTTCTTTTGTTCTATTCTCAATTTGTAGAATAGTTTCTTTTCCTTAGGGAATTTCATGTTCTCCATCCAGAACAGTCCAGAGAAGCTACATTGTTTTTATCTTAGGTTTTCTTCTAGTGTGGATTCTGACTCTACAAATACACAAATAGAGACATCTGGTTCAAAGTTTCTGGTATTCTCTTTCTGTTCCTTCTAGATTTGAGTCCAAGATGGACGAGCACCTCCTCTCTTTCCCGATGTTAGACATATGTTTTTTTTAGTTTACATACCAAGATGTTCAGCATTATATGTATGTTGCCTGTGTGTGGGGCAGGGTATCTGACCAAAGCCTGCTTTGTGTTCTGGTCACAGGCTTTGTCTTCTGTTTCCTGATTTACCACATCCATTAAAACCCATGCTGTTACCACAAGTGATCTAGAAATTTCCTTGAGGACCAGTTCTCTGAAATGCTTTTTACTTTTTTTTATTTTTTTATTTTTTTATTTTTTTAAACCATGCATTTAAACAACAGTTCACAGAAAAAAGCAAGGAAAACAAAAAGTAAAGGGGGAGGAACCTATAGAGCATGTCAACCAATTGAAACCCAAACAGCTTTTGGGTATTAGTATTTTAGGAGAATTGGTGTCAATATGTATGTAACTATGATACCATGATAGTGTCACTGTGCCTATGGTTCAAAAACAGCCCCTATGCTTTCAAATGCTATTCTTAAATATTTGCATATAAATACTATGATGTCTGAATATTCTTGAACTAAATTGGGTGTGAGAGAATGGTTAGGGTTGTTGATGAAATAAGTGTGCCCATGTATTTATGATTATTGCAGCTGGGGGACATGGACACAGGTTCATATGATAAACTAAAAAATTTCCAAAATAAAAGTGATACAAATTTTAAATTGTATTCAACATAAATTTTAGGATTCTACTTGCCATGTGTCAGAACATGTCTCCAGACACGTTCTCTCTATTATTAGACAATAATGTCTCCATCTTCTCTCTCAAGAGAAAATATGTTGTAGATGTCTCCATGTTCCTTCAGTCATGATCTTCACTTACTCATCCCCATCATCTCTGAGATGCCCACTAGGCGGAACTATAGTAGGACCTGGAGGGGCTCACTGAGGCAGAGGAATGCCAGTGGTGCTTGGTGGAGTTGTGGGAGCAGAGGGAGAGGCTGCCTGATGAAATGGGCTGGGTAGGATTTACTGAAGAAGGTGACCTTCAGCTTAGTCTCAAGGAGAGCTTAGGGGTTATCCAGAGACAGAGAGAGGAAATATGCTGAATCCAACCCCCAGTAATCTGCCCCCAACTAACACTGTTGCATATTTACTTGATGGTAGACCCTGAACTTACCTCTTCACATTTCTTACAGGCTGAGGGTGATTTAGCTGAATTAAGACCAGAAGTGCTTCAGATTTGGGAATTTTTTTTTTTTGACTATTTACATATACATAATGATATATCTTGGAGATGGGAAGAAAATCTAACCATGAAATTCATTTGTATCTTGAAAGTGTCTTATATACACATAGCCTGAAGGTAATTTTATACAAACTTTTTAATGATTTTCTACATGAAACAAAAGATTTGTGGCATAGAATTTCCATTTGTGGCATCGTGTCAGCACTCAAAAAGATTTTGGAACAATTCAGATTGCAGATTTTCATGTTAGAGTTGTTTAGCCTGTACCTGATTATTCTTCAAAACCTCAGAATGAGGTATCCTTATTATTTCCCTTTGAGGTGCCAGAAGATAACTAATTTTCCCAAGTTTGCAGACCCAAGATTCTATGTTTACTGACTCTAAAAAGTCATATTATTAGATCAACTCTGAATCTAAAAAGGATTTTCACCAAAATCTAGTGACTTTACATTGAGGCTGCAAACACAGTGAAGGCCACAAGATGGGTAGTAACTACTTTGTGCATAATGATCATTAAGAGTCTTTGTCTACATTGTGCTAAAATTTATGGTTAAAAATGAAAAAAACTTAATTTTATTTGGTTTGCTTTCTCAGACTTATTTTCCCCTAACCTGTCCAACTATTATCCCCTGAACAAAAACATCAATACCACAACTAATGTCTACTCTCTTTGTGATTCCTTTTACCTTATATTCAGGTAAACCAGTTTTTATATGTATACACATCTTGCAAGGGACATCAAAAAGGAATTTGTAAAAACTAGGATTCATGTGTTTAAGCGACAGTGTCTGGAAGTAGGTGTAGAACACAGCAGGCTCCAAGTGACACAACAGATTGCACAGTGGTACTTGTCATTCTCCTATAAGAGCAGAGGAACTGATGATCGTAGGCTGCTAGCTGTGTCTGAGTTGAGTCTTCATTCTGCTGTGACACAGAATGTGCACCTGGAAGCCCTCTGTCTTCCAGCTATCTGCAGGATACTAGGTTTGAGTAGCATCCTTTAATGCCCTTAAGGGCATAAGGCACTAATGGAGTAGGGTAACATGGATTATTTTGAAGAGTTTTTTTTTTTTTTTTTAATATATTGTTAGTAATCATGCCAGTAATGATGACTGCATCTTGACATTTGTTCACCCCAAACCTGTCTGTACATGGGGTTTCAATCATAATGCTGAACGAACACAACACATTAGGAAGCCTTGTAACAGGCAGCTAGGACACACTTCATCTGCTGAAATGGAAGGGGGTCAGGATGGGGAAAAATTAAATTCCTGTCATATCAACACATGTTGGCAAAAGAAAAGACAAGTGAAACTCATTATTCTAAATGGCAGTGTTGACCCTCCTCCTTTACAGTACACATTTCCAATTATGTCCATTATGATGTACTTAGCTGGAGGGCAGGTGGCATTATTTAAATGTGTTGAGGATGGTAATGATTCAGCTAGTACTCATTTGTTTTCTGTGGCTTGGTTAAGCACACTGCATGGTCTTTTTCCTGTTTTACACATTGGGTGAATAAGAAACTCTACTTTAATTATGCTAAACCAGTGGATCTCTTGCCCTGAGGATTTTAAAAAAACATACTGGCATTGGGGCCTCTCCTACAAGAGATTTTGACTAAATCAGTTTGACAGTAGGAGTTTACAAAAGTGTTCCTTGCCATTCTGATATGCTTCCAGGATTGAGAACCACGTGGATTGTGTAGACAGATCAGGTGTGGGTGATTTCCCTGGTGCGGTGTAGAGAGTGAGAGTAGGGCCCAGATTCAAAGAGAATCACCACTGGATAAGATTAACTGTCTAAATGGGAGATGTTTTGAGAGTAGCAGAAGTTGAGAATTAGAGGGAATTGGAGAGAAACCCTGGAAATTTAGAACTGTTGTGGAGACTTTTGTAAGCATATAATACTTACCAGGTAGGGGAAATGTTTGTTTTGATTCTTGTCCTGGATAGTTTATGTAGATATAAACATGTTATGTTTGTAGTATAAAGTCTATTTAAAGGATTTGCATATAAGGAATTTTAAGTTCATTTTTTTTTTTTACAAGATGCTTTAAATCCCATTTAATTAGTCATTCCTAACAACTGTCCTGTGAATTGGATAGGCAGTTTACCCACATAGGACAAGTAAGAAAATTGAAGCTCTGAAAGGTTAAGTGCATTGCCCAGGGTCATACAGCAGTTCCGTAATGAGCTGGGATTAGAAATCTGAGCCCCGGAGGTCCTGTCTGTTGCCAATTCCATTGAATTTGGCTTCTGTTGCAAAATGAATGATGATTATGAATATTTAAGAATATAGAGTACATTTTTTCAGGCATCCTTCAAAATGAAAAAAGTGTGTGGATATCCTGGAGCTTACTTTCAACATTCCTGGAAAGTTTAGTAGAAAAGCATTGCAATTTTGCTTAATTTCATCCATACATATACAGGGTCTTTAGTTCAGCATTCATTCTGAAGTATTGCAGGGTTTAGGCTGGGAGGGAATTCTGAGGTGGGGAGGAGGTTGCTATTGATGTATCTGCTCTTAATGTGGAACATTATGATAAATAGGAAGGACAAAGACTTCCTGCCTATGGTTATTCTAGTGCATTGTATTTGTTTAACCACTAAACCTTTGTTTCTCCTTGATCAAAGAGAGAAAAATGCTGGATTGATGACTTTTGGATGATAAATAAACGTTTATATTATCATTTCTGTATCCTTAAAAGACTATGGAAAGGTTTGGCATTATTATCCATCCATGAGACTTCACTTCTGCTGCACTGCAGAGATTTAATAATGCATGTATGTACATTTCAGTCTAACACTCAGCACCTAGGTGAATCTCCTACATATAGCAGACAGCTGATAAATATTTATCAATGATGACAGCACAGTATGCAGTAAACATTTCACTCTGAGAATTCAGTCACAGTATCTATTTCTCCAAATTTAAGTGGGAATGATGGTAACCCATGGTTTTGTTCCTTTTCTAAAAAGGAACTCAACTTTTTGTGAATCTCAATAGTGGTTGTGAAGAAATTAAAAAGAATTGTTCTGTTGCACATAATTAGTAGAGAGAATGTATTTTCTGGAGTATTCAATGTTGAAGAAACTTGGATTGCCTAACATCATACTGCAGTCTTTGTCTCTCTAAAGCATTGACTCAGAAATAGACTGCTTAACAAGCCAACTTCAAGTTATTCTCCCTTCATATTAATGCTTTGCTTTGACTAAATTCCAGTTCTTCCTAGTTATGTAGCATATATTTGTGGTGTTTCTATCATCATTACACATACAAGTCACTATACTCAGTTATATTATGGTAAGCTCTACATTTTCCTTTCCCTTTAAGTTTTAATTTTATGATTCCTGAGCAAGAGTGATTGGGTTACCAAAGTCATTTCCAAATGCAGGACCTGCTATCTCAAACAATTCCTTGGTGAGACATCTGAAGACCCAGTGCTCAGATGGAATAATTTTAAAAACAACAGTGAGGTCTGCCTTTTCTATACTTAAAATGCAAACCTATGCATTTTAACGAGAAACAGACTTGCTATTTACTTACATTCACATGGGACTGGGGGTAAATGATTGTCTTTGTTAGGGTGGTCATGTGATTTTTCACACAGAGACATTTCTAAGAGTGAATGGAAGATCCATTAATATTTAAGCTGGGGTAATAGGCATTAACCAGGACTGCCCTGAGCAAACAGGGGTTTGATCACCCTATTCATTCCTGTCCATTAGATGAGAGGTTGACTGTAGGTACTAATGGTCTTGCAAATATAGTTTAATTTTCAAGAATATGGACTAAATCTTAGCCTCTCATGAGCTTCTTAGGTGAGTAGGGATGTGTAGGACATAGTTGAGACCCTGCTGTGAATAGATGCAGGCTTTGTCATGTTTATTTTCTCTTTTATAAAGTCAGAGGTAACTCAATTACTGGAATGTTTTTCCTACTATTTTTTTTTCTTTTTTCTTCCCTTCATTCAAAACTCAAATTACACTAGAGAAAATTCCCTATATCTGTCAATGTGTATTTGCTTCTCATTTAGTATCTCATGTAATCCTTTCAGCAAACCTAAGAACTACAAACTTTTTGTGGGCCTGTGTTATGGTTTTGATAAGTGGTCCCCCCCAAAGTTACTCTGTGGTACTATGCAAGAAAGTTTACAGGTGAAATGATTGGGTTTTGAGAGCTTTACCCTATTCAGTGAATTCATCCCTGAGAAGGAGGTAACTGTGGCAGATAGGGTGTGACTGGAGGAGGTAGGTCACTGGGGGTTGCCTTTAGGGTATGTATTTTCTCCCTGGAAAACAGAGCTCTCACTCTATTTCCTGATTGCCATGTCCTGAGCTGCTTTGTGTATCCACATACTTATGCCATGCTGTGCTGCCTCACCTCTAAGCCCAGAGCAATAGAGTTGGTCATCTATGGACTGACACCTCTGAACATGAACTCCAAATAAGCTTTTCCTCCTCTATGTTGTTCTTGTCAGTTATTTTGGTCACAGTGATACAAAATCTATTTTAGAGCCAGGGAAGCTGAGGCTTAGCAATGTTAAAGGAATTACCTGAATCCAACAGGTAGTGTTGCGGCTTCACACTGGGAGGTGTTTAATGCATGACCATTTATGTAATATAAATCTTAGTATATAATTGGTATCATCTTTTTAATTCAAGATCAATTAGAAGGGAATTACTAGCAGATTTTTTGTGCGTGCACAAATGTGCATATATGTTTTGAATGATGAACTGGATGTGTAAGAGGAAAGAAGAGAGCCAGACTATGAACTTAGAACAACAAGGTGATAAGACTGGAGGAATATTAGTGTCATAAAGCATAAGGAATCCCTGAGGTTTTTTAGTGATAAGGATATTTGAGAAAAAAGGAAAAGCCTTAGAGTCATATTTCAAATATCTACAGGTCCTTATTCTGCAGCTGGACAGTAACTGCCATGCACTGGTGATACATAATAGCCACTCGGCATCCTCCATCTACTTTGCTTGCCTCTGAGTCTCCTGCCATGTGTTCATCTCCAACTCTGCCTCTCCTATCAGCTGGTGCCTAGTTCACTGGTGCTCTATCAAGTACTAGCATTTTTTCTGTGCTCACATATTCAATCACTTGGAAACTTATAACCAATTCTCCAAAGCATTGATTAAGTAATCCTGGCAGTACAGTTCAACACTTTATTGTTGTAAAGTGTACTACTGTTCTAGTATGTTCTAGCTTACTTAATTGCAAATCACCCAAAGGGATTCTTCACATATTTCTTCCACTTTTGCCATTATCTTTCTAGGAAAGACTGGTGTAGACCTTCACAAAGAATCTGTAGCTATCCTTTAACGTTTGTATATCACTCACATATTTTCTATGTTAAATATGGTTCTTGATCTTTAAATTATAATCTTTTCTCAATTTACTTCTTTTGGACTACAATTAATAACTTAAGTTTCATTATACCTGATGACTTAGTGATAATAGAACATGCATAAATCAAAACTGAATTTAATTGAGTTGTTTATTAGTCATAATCATTCTTGAGCAATTGTTTATGTTTACAAGCAAGCACTTTAATATGTTGTTATTTTTCATAAGCCTAATGAGGTGGGAAGCATCACTCACAAAAACCTACAAATACTTTGTTTTTATTGACATTTAAGATTTCTGCAAAGAGGCACTGTTGAAGAATTGCTTAGAAAAGAAGCAGTATCTCTTTGGAATAACAGGAGCTATGATATGAACCCTTCCCCCTAACATGTTTCCTTACTATAAAGTCTCTTTTAATAGAATGATGTCTGCCTAGTGCAGTTTAATTTTTGTAAGGTGAGTCTGGACAATTATTGACCTCCTTCCACTGTCCATATTTGTATCTGTGAAATGGGAATAATAACAACAACAAAAATAGCAATCTCACAAGATGTTATAATAAAACAAGGCATCTTATGATTATTTGATTTTCACATATATATAAAACCATTATCTCATACCTAAAAAGTCACTATCACCTCTCTATGACTATTTCCCAGAAATCTTATGTGGTCAATGGAAGAGGGAGGCTTTGGGAGAGTCTCCTCTACTTTTGCTCATTCTCTCTTGCCTGGTTTCAAACCATGTTACTGAGGGCTACCTCAGGCATCTGCTTCTTTTGTTCCTTATTACCTCCTGAATTTCTGGAACTTTGTTCTCCTTTGACAAAACTACCACTCTCAAGCTGGCTTCAAAATAGAGGTGTACTGGGGAGACCGTCAATGCTCCAATCACATTGCTCCATTCCCAGTGTGCACATTACCTTCTCTTGCATTTGCCACAACATAGTGATGTGCACAGCAGATTCTGCTGTGGAAACCTGCAGCATTTATATCAAGATGTAGAGGGAAAATCCTTCAAAACTGAATACTGAATATGAACATTCCAAAGTTCAAGGGAAAAGTAATACACAAAAACATCTCTTAACAGGTATCTCATACATCTTGGTGTTTCCTTGTTTGGAGTACCTTTCTTAGTTCTCTCTCTTTAAAGACATGTGCAATGATTTCTTCGTTTGTCTACAATGAGTGGTTTTTTCCCTCTGGAGAATCTTACCTTTGTGCTAAGTATTTGTTTTACCATGGAATCTATCCTTCTCAACCTTGACCCGGACAACTGTAGGGCATGAAAATCAATGCAACTCTTTTACACAAACTTTGTTTTTGGACTTGTATTGAGTGTATTGTATGTGCGCGTGTGCATATGAAAGGGAGAAGCATTGATCCATGCTGTAGAGCTAGTCCCCTTTAGGTTTGCTATCCTAATATGAGGTGAAGGCAGCCCTTTCATTCTACTATCTTCAATCTTCACTTTATAATCTCCTAAAATAATATTTGGACAAACACACACACAAGCCCACTGACATGTATGCATTCTAAGTTAATTTGCAGAGTAAGTACAATGTAATTTGAATTAATTGGGAGAGGGGAAAAGACTTCTTCCCAGAGGCAAAATTATTTATAAATATTTCTCTACCCAAATGAAGATAGCTTTTTATGGTATCATGCAGAATTGTTTCACTTAACTTTTTTTAAATGCTTCTGTTTCTTTATACCTCACAGGGACTTCATTGTATTTTAGAAAAGGATAATTGTAGCATTCCCTCATTTTAATAGCAGCATCTCTCCTTTGACTATATTGGATGTCCTGGCAGGAAACAAGTGGCCCTTAAATGGGGCAATTGAGGAAAATTTAAAGAAGGTATGACTTACAATGGAGTGGAGATTACTAATGTAAATTACAGCAGGTGATGATTTAGTACCTGGGCTAGTGATAGATGGGAACCTGGAAGTCAATAGAGAAAAGTATAATTAGTGAAGCGAAAAGAAAGTAACTGGAGTGAAGTGCCATTTCATAGGAACTACAGCTTTTGATAGAGGTGGGAATGTAGTGGAATAAACATCCTGATCCCTCTCTCCTCGTTTCTTCTTTTTTCCTTTGATTGTGTGATCCTCTTCCCATTGGATAAACTCAACAGGAGCCAGTAGGCAAGTTGATCACTGACACAGTCCTTCTGTGGTTAGCTCACTAGGTATAGAGCAGGTTAAAGATGAACACCGAGGGGATTTGGAGAGCAAGTGGTAAAGATCCTGTGCACCTCCACTTCTGGTTCAAGGTCATGAAATGTACATGTGTGTCATTCTCCTGTCCTTCTCAAGAACTTGTGAAAATTATGTACCAAAAAATGATTTCAAAGTCTTAGTTCCTTTTTCAACAAAAAGGAGAGGTCCAACACTAGATGAGAGATCTAAACTTAAAGAAGACAGACCTTGATGGATAAAGACTAAAGAATAGTGACACTGATGGCAGGGAACCTGCAACCATGACCTAACCTAGCAGGAAGATGATGGCTTTGGGAGAGAAAGCCTGTGTACCCCGGAGGACTCCACAGTCTCAGGGTGGCTGGCCTGAGGGAAGACAGGAGCAAGGAGTAGGCTGAAAAACCATTATGGGTTAAAAACTTTAAATAACAGTAGAGGCAATAAAAATAGCTATGCAATTATAAAAAACTGAAAGGAGATACAAAGTAAATTCTCTTCAATTATAGCAGAAAGTCAATAGGTAATCTGTAAAGTTCATAAATTAAGAAATAATGACAGAGGTATATTACATATAGATTTGGAGATAACCATAGAACTAAATATAGAAATGGAGAGTTAAGTGTTCCCTCTGAGGAGGAAGACAAAGTAAGGGAGTTTGGATTTCAGGTCAGTTGTTTTTCATTGTAAGTCTTGTATTAATCATTTTTTAAAAACCATATGCATACATAATTTCATTAAATGCTTGTTTTCCTCCTTTTGTGTTGCTCCATTTAGTATACTACTTTTCTAGAAATTAACTTCTGAATAGGTTAGGCCCATTACCTGTCCCAAACCTACCAATTAACACAATGTTCTCCTGCACATCCCCCTTTCTCATTCTTTATAATTTTCACTATGCATTTTCCCACCCTCAGCCCTTCGTAGATATGCAGGCAAGTCATCTACACCAACCTTCTCTCTGAATGTACTTACGTCCCTTTCTCTGTAAATTCCTTACACTTCTGTGTCTCAGTGCCTCTTCTCAAACTGGATCCTTGGCCTGAAGTGGTTTCATCACATATATATGTATGTGTGTGTGTATATATATATATATATATATTTTTTTTTCCCCTATTCAGCTTTCAAAACACAGGATAAAATCTAACTCCTCAATGACCTATCTCTGGTTTCCAGAGTCATAAAGGATTGTTCTATCTTCTATACCCACATAACACCATATCACTGTTTGACACAGCTCATACTCTGTAGGCTTGTAACTAGTTATGTATACATTTGCCCCATTCTTCTTACAGTTTAAATTCTGTAGGTCAGAGAGTTGCATCTGCTTATCTAGTACATGCCACATATCTTGCATTTAGTAATTGAAGCATTTTCTAAACACTATGAAGATAGTTGACTTTTGTTGTTGATTCAGAAGACATCTAAAGATTGTGAAGTGATGCCCTAACACATAAATTGATCAGTTTTCTTTTTGAGGTGCTTGTTAATACTTCTACTTCTCAGAAAAACCTTGAAATGAACATTAATTTTTTCTTTACCAATTTTAGTGCATATTCCCTAAATTCCAATTCTATATACATACATATGTGTATATATATGTGTTTGTATATGTGTATATACATACTGGTTATGAGGTTATGACAATAAGAAATTTTGTGAACTAATATGTAATATAAATAAGTAGGCTACTAAATATTAATTTGTTAGGGGAATTTCTATTATATAAAGTAGCCTAAAGAGGGAAACACCTCATTAGAGGGAATAAATTAATAATAAAACCCAGAGCAGTTAGCTGTTGTTTGAGATTCAGGAGGGTTTCTGAAACCCCTCAGATCATGCCCTTGTATATCTTATGTCATTTGAAATGTAGATTCTAATTAATTGAAAATACATTAAAACAGTGGCAAGTCATATTTACATATTAGAATAACATATATTTGAAATTACAGTTGCTAATAGTGTGTCTGTGTCACAGATGTAAACTTGTGCATTAACCCTTAGTATTTGCTAATTCTTATTCCTTGGCTGTCTTTCCACATGTGCTTACTTCATCTCTGCCTCTGTATCTTTGTGCCTTTTACTCTTTCCCTGCTAATTACTATCTGGATTTTGGTCTGCATCAACATATAAAGGGCACTGTAATTTTATTTCTCCTTTATTTCAGGAAATGCTACAATAAAACAGTCTCGATACAGGATTATCATCCAAGAAGCAGCCAATGGAGGTCAAGAATGCCCAGATACCTTATATGAAGAGAGAGAGTGTGAAGATGTCTTATTGTGCCCCACATATCGGTAATTAGTTACCTTTTCAAATTATCTTTAAATCTAAGTATATATCCTACTGTTTTCTTGCATATAATATATGGTTGCTTAATGAAAAATAAGAGGAGGTAATGTATATTTTCGAATACTTCAGTGTTTTTTCCCTTTTAACTGAAATATATTTGAAAGGAGTAAAAGCTATTAGCATCTAATTAAAAGGGAAGAATCAAAACATGTGTGACTCCAAGTGAACTCTTAGATTTCTGTCACTTCTGCCGTCAATTTTAGGATCATGATCCGAAGAAATTCATGATGAGGTATTTCCTTGGGGGCAAACACCCCCCCCTACACACACACCAACCAACTACACACAAACAGAGGATGTAACATCTTTATTGTTTTCATCTTAAAATTTAATAAAAAATTAAGAACAAATTTATAGTCCTTTAATAATTATTTTAATCAAAATATTTTAGATTGTCAATTTTTATCACAATTTCAGAAACAACCAGTTAAAGTGTTTAATCTATGGAGAAAATATTTTTTTTTTAAAAAGGGAGAAAATCAAACTATGTAGTGGGAATGGGGGGGTATGAAAAATGGTGGAATGAGACAGATATCATTACCCTATGTACATGTATGATTACATGAATGGTATAAATCTACATCGTGCACAACCATAAAAACAAAATGATGTACCCCATTTATGCACAATGAATCAAAATGCAGTCTGTAAAAATAAAAAAAGGAAGAAAATTAGTATCTTTTAAGCTGTATTATGCTCCCTCTGTCTTCTCTTGGAAAATTGCTAGTTATTATTTACAATAACAATATCTCAGGCTTCTGTGTTGGGTCATAACCTTCCACTCTTTTTAACACTTGTATGTTTTAAATTTGAATCATTTCTTTAAAGTATTTTTGAATTAAATCCAATCACTGCTGGATTTTGCTGATTCGTGAAAACAACTCAGGTGTTAGCAATCATATGGTTCTGTCAGCATACTTAAAAATACTGTTAGCAAAGATGTTTAGAGTTTCTCCTGATTATCTG
Organism: Sciurus carolinensis; assembly: GCF_902686445.1. Lineage (NCBI taxonomy): Eukaryota > Metazoa > Chordata > Mammalia > Rodentia > Sciuridae > Sciurus > Sciurus carolinensis. Next base: position 89,456,451 of record NC_062215.1, read on the forward strand.
ATAAACTATTTAAAGCTGTGAAATTCAAGGACTAATTTGTTTAGGAAAATGTAAGTTCTTTTCAGAGAAAGTCCTCACTTTTGATAAAGTTCAAGAGGGTCATTGAAGGAGTCCAAATAACTATCAGTTTCATCATGCTTTACTTCTATGCTTTTCATCTGGTGCCAATTTTGGGAGAATGTAAATAAGCACTGGGATCAGGCTCAGAGTACCATTTTTTCTTCAGTAACCACAGGGCCTTTGTGGAAACACTGTCAATATGTATCCTTTAGTGCCATGTTTAAATATTGAAACTTCTGAGGCTTGCAAAAGAGCTCTCAAGGAAGGTAGCCAAGTAACAAATTAGCCAAATCAAATATTATTAGACATTTTTATGAACCCAGGGCTATTATAATCAGATGTAATTCTAGAAACTATTAACAGGCCATTCTGTTGTCCACTCTCTTTACTATCTGGTTGCACTTTAATTTAACAACTTATGTTTGAACTAGTTTCTATTATTAACCTCCTGCCATTTCCTCTAGAAATCGGTTCCACTGTGTATGAACTGGATGATTGTACCATGTCTCCTGGTGGGTACTTCAAAGTGTGTCCAAGTTAACATAAATCTCTTCTCTTTATTGAAACATTCTTTAATTTTGAGCAATATGGTTCCACTTTAGATTTTGCTTTCCCCAACATTGGTATATTAGGAGAGACATTATCCTAAGCAGCAAGTTAAGGTAGTTCTTTATCTTCATCTTTCTTTTATTTATTTATTTATTTTTTATTTTTTTACAGAATGCATTTTGATTCATCTTTCTTTTTCACTCTATCAATATATCACATCTACATGTTTACCAAGTTAAAACAGAAGTGCCTATTTATTTGTCCTGTGAATTAGAGAATTTCTCAACACATTAAGTTAGCAAGAAAAGGGGAAAGAGCATGAGAACTTTATCCTTATATAGACCTTGCAATGGACTGCAACCAAGGGTCCATAGCTGAGTATTCAGGGACTCAGGACTGAGAACCGTCCTGTGCTGACTTGGGCAATCTCAAATTATCACTTAACCTCTCTGAACTCAAGTTTATCATCCTAAACCTGAAAGTTTAACATGGGAGTTCTGAAAATTCCTTCCTTCCCTTTCAGTCTATATAGCAAACTAATCTAGATTAAATGTGTACAGGGTGTGTTTTCGTTTAGCTATTACCTGATTTTTCCCCTAACTCCTTAGTTATTCCCATTATGGTGGCCACTTGAAGAATCATATTTTTACTTCATGTATCTATTTTTTTTTTAAGTAGCCCTCTTATCAAAGGTTGCTCATATTGAAAAAGCATTAAGATACACTAAGTAAAAGAACAGAATCTATGATAAGATTTATAGGGCTTGACTTTTCTGAAACATTGTGCAGTAACAGGTTTAAGGATTGAATTAACTGTGAGCCATATAAGTAGGAGTTTTATTAGCCTAATAAAGGGAAAAAAAGTGGAAAGCCAGGTGACTGTCTTAAAGACTATTTCCTCATAGGAAGAGAAATCTTGACATTTCAATAGAGGTTCATCCACTCCTCTCCCCTATGAGGAACTATCAATAGGATACTCCCCAGGGCCCCTCTTTACCTTTTATTCTATAACCTGTTGAGATGTTTGAGTTACTTCTGTGTCCTAGGAAGCACCACATAAAAAATTCTGAAGCAGAAGACTGAGTGTTGAAGGGTTTCCTCCTAGGGTTTCAGAGGTTCAAATTTAGATCCTTTAATGCTCCAGTAGGACATAGGGACTCTCTCTTTCTCTCTCTCTCTCTCTCTCTCTCTCTCTCTCTCTCTTTCTCATACACAGTTTCAAGTTTATAAGACACCCAATTGATCTGTGTTTCTAGTGCTTTTTGTTGCTACTTTTCCATATGAGTTAAGGTTTGTATGCAAAATATTCAAAATCTAAAAAATTGAATTACTGCATTAATCATGAATCTGGACATGGGAGCCTACATCATCCCTAGTGCTTCTTAGGGCTTATGGCATTAATGTCAAGTATATATTTTTTTTCAAGTACATTTTTATTGAATTATTATCTTTATGATTTTAGATTGCTAATCTATTTATTTCAAGTATTTCTATTGTATGTTTTTCATGGCGAAAATTCTAGAATTCCTTGTCCTCTTGCTCTTTGTAATCACAGGTGGAAACCACAGAAATGGAGTCCTTGTATCCTAGTGCCAGAGTCTATCAGGCAGGGAATAACCGGTACCAGTGAAGCCTGTGGAAAGGGGTTACAAACAAGAGGTAAGGAGGTTTTCTATTTACATGTAGTTTAAAATAGTTTTTTTTTTTTCTTTCTGTATAATTTAAAATCATGTTCTCTTATAATGAGTAAGTCCATCTCACATTATCATTCAGTTATCAGGATAACATGAAAATATTTACAGAAAGCAAAATCTCCAAAAGTTTACCCTCAATACATCTTGTCTCCAGAGGCAACTAGAAGATTACTTGAGTAATATGAGCAAAACAGGAAAATTGGGTATACTAGAAGAGAATCCATTCAAGGGGTGAAATGGAAGGGAAGTCCTAGAACCAAAGTGGTCTCACACCTAGAGAGTAGCTAATGTTGGTAGGAACAAAAGACCTATAAAGTGTCAGGATGGAAATATTAAAATAAAAAATGGACAGAATAGATAATTTGTCATGTTTGACCTGGAAAACTGCATGAGAAACATTACACATGTGTAAAAACACCCACATTTAAGAAAGGTTTGCAAATAAAATGTGAAGGAACTCCAGGAAATACAAAAAGTTGTAGGTGCCAGGTATAGTTACAATCCAAATCTTCAGCTCTCTTGCAAACAGTGTCATAAAGACAAAACCCGAAGTATGTATGCAAGCAAAAATTGATTCATCAATATTGACAGTTTGATGGCAGGGCTTGGGAAGAACTCTAAGAAGACATCAATAGAAAATATCTTAAATAGGGAATTAATAGATGGAAATATATTCATATTTGCATAAGTAAGAAATATACATCAAAGGAAAGTGTAAAAGGGTCTAAAATAATTGATTTGAGATAGGGACTTGGGTAATTATTTTTCACCATTATGCAAATTTGAATGCTATGTATATGTATTACTTAGACAAAAATATACTTTAAATGGTGATTTATTTCATGTACTAAGTGGTTATGTAAGTGAATACATCACAAAAGGCTGGAGAAACTAAGTCCAGGAAGAAACATTCCACTAGAGGAGAAACGAGGCAAGAAAGGAGAACTTATGTGCTTTATACTACGGAGAACTTTCTGCTGTGTTCATTTCTTGCTTGTTCTCACAAATAGGGTCTTGGTTTTGCATGTATATTTGTAGGTTGAATTGTGGATCCCAAAATATATATTTATATCTTACCCCCTGTAACCTGAGTATGTGGCTATACTTTGAAAAAAAGATCCATGTAGATATAATTAAAAATAGGAAAGGTTGATACAATCAAAGAGTGCTATATGCATTATGAAAATGTCATAGTGAAACACGGTATTTTATACAATTAAGATGTGCTGTGAAAGAAGAATGAAGGAACTTTAGATTATGTAGAAGGAAATGAGGGGGGTATGCAAAATGGTGGAATGAGACAGACATCATTACCCTCTGTACATGTATGATTACACGAATGGTATGAATCTACATTGTGCACAACCATAGAAATGAAATGATTTACCCCATTTGTGTACAATAAATCAAAATGCAGTCCGTAAAAAATTTTAAAAAATTTAAAAATTTAAAAATGTGCTAATTATAATATAAAGTAAGAATCTGATGATAAGATTATCCTGGACTTTAAATCCAATGATGTGTTCCTATAAGACAGGGAAGACAAGGAATATTGGAATGATGTAGCCAGAAGCCAAAGACCATCTGGTTCTACCAGCAGCTGGAACATTCAAGGAGGGATTCTTCCCTGCAGCCTTTATAGGTTGTGTAGCCCTGCTGATACCTTGATTTTGGACACTTGGTTTCCAGAGTGTGATAGAGTATATTTTCCTGTTTTCAGCTACCAGTATGTGGTAGTTTTTTATGGCTATCCTAGGAAACTAACAGTGTTATTGTTGTTGTTGTTGTTAACTTGTCTATGGTTATCACTACAAGGGATCTTATAAATGGGAATTCTTTGAGGTTTGGATTATTATTGGGCTCCCCTAGAAAGTGTGTTTCTTCTGTATACTCACATAGAATACATATCTATCAGGAAAAAAAATCTAAAAATTGATTTTCTCTTTGAGGATCCTTTGTGGAAGAACATGAACTCAGACCATGTAGTCATAAGAAAATCAGTTTGAGGTTGTAAATTCTCAAGAAACATTCTTTTTTTTTTTTTTTTTTGTCATCCAATGCAAAGATTTGAATTGCCAATGTACTCGCTGGGACCTTTTGCTAGGCAAGTTTATTTCTATCCAGTTTACCTTTAAACTCTGAGGACTAACTTTGTGATCATTATTTCTTGTGTGGGCCTTAAAAAGAGTCCCTATTTTTACCTATGTGCATTATGAAGCCATAAACATGGAAAGTTGGATCTATACGGTTTAATTGAAACTTTCATGACAAAAGTTGTCTTTCTTGCTTACCTTGTAGGGTCTCATCCTTTCGTTTTATTTTGGTCTTTATTGATTCTTTTCTTTCCAACAAACCTAGCAATAAATTTAGAAGATATGTATTTTATCCAATGCTTGTATCTTTTTCATTTGGAAGGATTGTTTACATGGCTAACTTGTTTAATTGGTACATAGTTAAGAATTCATTTGTATAATACTCTTCTAGTTAAGAAAGAAGAAGAAAAAAAGAAAGCAAAATAGCATGTAGAATTACAGCTATGGCTAAAAGTTTCTGTCATCTCCAAGGAGATGGTCATCTTGAGTTGTACTGCCCCATCATCCTTCATGGAGAACCAGGTATTCCTTCTGCTGGGTTTCTTGTGCTTAATCTGAATAAAGAAAGAATGGTTGTTCAGCTTTATGGAAAAGCAAAGTGTAAAGAGAAGAAACATACATATTCTAAACTTTAAAGAAATTGCTCTTACAAGGGTCATACTTCAGTATTGAAACAAGAGGGAAAAAGTGAAGATGCTGGCATTCCTAGAAGCGTGAACTAATCTCTAGACAAGTTCTTTTTATTATCCAAAGTCACTGCTTTAAAACTGGTTTAATAAGACTTCTGAGTATTTTTCTTTTGGACAATACTTTCATCTCATTTATCAGCTTGTGAGTACTCTCTATCAGCATAAAGACTCAACATGTGGCACTGGAATGGAGACACAGTAGGTACTGGAGATGAAAGGTGTCTTGTCAGCAATAGCCTGGACTTTCTGCATTCTTTGGGGTTACTTTCATTGAATAATGTTATGTGGACCAGAGGAGGTAGATCTCTAATCACTGTCAAATCTTTTGTTCTTTCATAATTAGTTTTTGTCACAGTGAGAAACTTAGTCTTCTTACATAATTGTTTTGATGGAATCTGTGTTTTTCTTCACGAAGAGTATCTTTTAAATGAAAGTATTTTCCATTTTAAAAAATAAGCAAAATAATTCAATATCAGATTAAGTTCTGTGATACCTTTCTTTAAAATAGGGTGGAGTAAGATATAGGAAGAGGTTAAAAAACAGGATAGTCTAAAGTCTTAATAGTATAGCAATTGAATACCTTGTGTCCAAAAATGTAAATACATATGAAATACATATTTGTTTGTCTCCCATTTTAGCAAGGTGTGCTTTATTTCACACTTTTTCATAATGTAATTTCTAAGTTTTTAATATGTGATTGAATCTGTAAGAATTGATTCATCTAATTTGTCAAGATTATATAAATTATGTAAACTGTGTATTCTTAAACAGAAGCGTGTAAGTGCATGACATGAACAAAATCCAAAGGAAACAATTCATATTGTATGTCTGAGTACTGTATTTTACTGACTGAAAATGTTTCTTCTTAAGTGGTGTTGTCATCATATAGAGAGATGAAGAAGCTAAACCATCAGCTCACTAGCCAAATCTGTCTGGAAAACAAAGAAATATAGCAAAAAAACACACACTTTCAAATAAAGAAATCATCCCAACCTGTCAATAAAATGTCCAAACCCTCAATTAGTGTGCTAGCTTTCTACCACAGTGACAAAGTACCTTAGATAATCAACTTAAAGAAGTAATTATTTCAGCACAGTCTTAAAGGTTTCATCCACTACTACTAACTACTACTACTACTACTACTACTACTAGTACTACTGCTACTACTAGAAATGACCTACATTAGCTGTGGAATATGGGCATCTTCAGCAGGGAATGGGGAACAACTGCAATCTACCCCTAGACCCCTCTGCCAATGTCACTTTCTTAAAAGAGCAAAGACATCTTGCAGTATCTTTCTTTTGTTATTTAAAGAAAGAAGGACATGTCCCCACCTCCCAGATCAACATATTGAAATTTCTGATCTAGGTAACAAGAAAATAATTATCTGAATATATCATTATCAATAACTTTTGTGAGGGCAGTTTTTAATGTTTTAATGCTCCACATTCAATAACCAGTACTTCCTTTTTCCTCCCTTTCCTCCTTTCCCCGGTTTCCCTTCCTGTCCTCTTCTACTCTTCCTTCTGTTTATTTACAGTCTGTTTTTAAGTTGGTGCTTTACAGATATACAAAAAGGCAAAATTTACTGTGGTATATTCACATATGCACATAGTATAATTTGGTCAAATTTCATTCTGTTCTTCTACCTTTTCCAATCCAGCCTCTCTACCCCTCTATCCCCTTCTTCTTCTCCACTGCTTTCCTTTCTATTTTCTTGGGATCCCCCTGTCATTCTTTTTCTATTAGTTTGTTCTGGCCTCTGTATATTAGAGAAAATATCTGACCCTTGACTTTATTTCACTTAGCATGATGTTCTCCAGTTCCATCCGTTTGCCAGAGAATGCCATAATTTCATTCTCTTTATGGTTCAGTAAAACTCCATTGTGTATATATACTACATTTTATTTATCCATTAATTTGTTGAGGGGCACATAGTTTTATTCCACAGTTTAGCTATTGTGAGTTGCACTGCTGTAAACATTGATGCACCTGTATCACTATAGGATGCTACTTTTAGATCTTTAGGATAAATACCAAGGAGTGAGATTACAGGGTCATATGGTGATTCCTTTTCTAGTCTTTTTGGAATCCCATACTGCCTTCCAAAGTGATCATACTTATAATTTGTAGTCCCACCAACAATTAATGAGTAACTGTCACCACGTCCTTACCAGCATTCACTGTTATTTGTATTCTTGATGATTCCCATTCTAGGTGGAGTGTGATGAAATCTAAATGTAATAGTAATTTGTGTTTCCCTGATTGCTAGGAATGTTGAACATTTTTTCCATATATTCATTGGCCATTTTGTATTTCTTCTTTTTATAAGTGTTTAGTTATTTTGCCCATTTGATGACTGGATTATTTGTTTCTGTTTGTTTTGTTTTGGTGTTCAATTTTTTGAGTTCATTGCATATTCTGCATAATTATCCCCTATCAGAGGAGCAACTGGCAAAGATCTCCCTTCTGTAGGTTCTGTCTTCATGCTTTTAATCATTTCCTTTCCTATGCAGATTTTTAATTTTATGTGGCCCCACTTATTGATTCTTGGTTTTATTTCTTGAGCTTTAGGGATCTTGTTAAGGAAGTGGCTGTACCAATATGTTGGAGTGTTGAACTTTGGTTTTCTTGTTCAACTGAAAATTTTCTGGCTAAATTCCTAGGTATTTGATCCATTTTGAGTTGACTTTTGTGTAGGGTGAAATATAGAGGTCTAGTTTTATGAATAAGTATATTCATTTTTCTCAATATCATTTGTTTAAAATGGTCTCTTTTCTCCAACGTGTGTTTTTGGCATCTTTTGAGTATTGAGTGGCTTTCTCTATGTGAACTTGTCTTTGTTTCTTCTATTCTGTTTTATTGGTCTTCATGTCTGTTTTGGTGTCATTATGATGCTGTTTTTGTTATTACATCACTATAGTATAATTTGAGATCAGGTATTGTGATATCTCCAGCATTACTCTTCTTGCTTAAGATTGCATTGGTGATTCCAGATCTTTTTTACTTGCAAATGAATTTTAGAACTGTTTTTGTTTTTTTGTTCATTTGTTTGTTTTTTTTCTGTGAAGAATGTCTTTGATATTTTGATGGGGATTGCATTGACTCTATGTAACATTTTTGGTAGTATGACCATTTTGACAATATGAATTCTGTCTATTCAAGAACACAGGAGGTCTTTTCATATTCTAAATTCTTCATTTTCTTTCTTCAGTGTTCTATAGTTTTCATTGTGAAGAACTTTTGCCTCCTTGGTTAGGTTAATCCCCAGGTATTATTTTATATTATTGTTAACAGAATAGTTTTCCTGATTTATTTTTCAAAACATTCATTATTAGAGTATAGGGAAGCTTTTTTATTTATGTATAAGGATCTTGTATCCTGCTAGTTTGCTAAATTTGTTTGTCAGCTCTAGACACCTTCCAGTAGAGTTTTTGGCTCTTTCATAGAATCATGTCATCATCAGGGATAATTTGACCTCTTCCTTTCCCATTTATATTCCTTAATTTCCTTTTCTTGCATGATTGCTCTGGCTAGAATTTTAAGAACTATGTTGAATAGAAGTAGTGAGAGTTGACATTCTTGTTTTGCTCCAGATTTTAGAAAAAATGCTTTCAGTTTTTCTCCATTTAATATGATATTGACCTTAGGTTTGTCATATATGGCCTTTATAATGTTGAAATAAGTTCCTTCTATACCTAGTTTCTCTAGCATTTTAAACATTAATGGATGCTGGCTCTTGTCACATCTTCTTCTACATATATTGAAGTAATCCTGTGATTCTTTTCCTTAACTCTATGTGGTGAATTACATTTGTTAAGTTTTGTATGTTGAACCAGTCTTGTAAGTCTGAAATGAAACCCACTTGATCATGGTGCACTGTCTTCTTAATGTGTTTTTGAATGTGGTTTGCCAATGTGTTATTAAGGGTTTTTGTGTCTGTTCACCAGGGATATGGTTTTGAAGTTTTCTCTTTTAATGTGTGATTGTCTGGTTTTGGTATCAGTGTGATACTGGCTTCATAGAATAAATTTCACAGTGTTCCCTTCCTTTCAATGTCATGCAATAATTTGAGGAGGATTAGTTTTAGTTCTTTTGAGATTTGGTAGAACTCATCTGAGAATTCACCTGGTCCTGGACTTTGGTTGGTTTGAAGGCGTTTAATTGCTACTTCAATTGTATTGCTTGACATTGATGTTTAGGTTTTCTATGTCCTTATGGTTCAATTTGGATGTCATGTGTGTCTAGAAATTTGTCAATACCTTCTAGATTTTCTATTTCATTGCAGTATAAATTTCTAATGATCCTCTGGATTTTAGAAGTGTCTGTGGTGATATTCCCCTTTTTGTCTTCAATTTTGTTGATCTAGGTCTTCTCTTTCTTTTGTTTAGTTCATCTAAGAATTTATCATTTAGTTTATGTTTTCAAAGAACTAATTCTTTGTTGCATTGATTCTTTTCAGATCTGATCTTAATTATTTCCTATCTTCTATTTATTTTTGAAATAAGTTTATTCTTTTTCTGAGGCCTTGAGGTATAACATTAGTTTATTTGTTTGAGATATTTCAGTTCTATTTTTTTAATGTGGGAAACTCAATACTTAATCTTTCCTCTAAGAACTGCTTTCAAATTGTCCCATAGATTTTGATATGTTGTTCCTCTGGACATACTTGTTTCTAATAATTTGTTGATTTCTCCCCTGATTTCATCTATGGTCAATTCCTCATTCAGAAATGCATTATTTAATCTCCAGGTATTAAAGGGATTTCTGTTTTTTATCTTGTTGATTTCTAATTTCAGTCCATTATGATATGATAAGATGCAAGGATTCTCTCCATTACTTTGTAATTGCTAAGTCTTGTTTTCTTTTCTAAAATATGATCTATTTTAGGGAAGGTTTCATGTGCTGCAGCGAAGAAAGTGAATTCAGTTGTTGACAGATGTAATATTATATAGGTGTCTGTTAGATTCTTATGATTAATGGTATTTTATTAGTTCTGAAGACTCTTTACTTAGTTTATGTGTGATGACCTATCTAATGATGAGAGATATGTCAAAATCATCCAGTATTATTATATTAGAGTTGATTCGATTCTTTATACTGAGAAGTATACTTTGTATATGTAGGAGTACTAACATTTGGGGAATAAATATTTATAATCATTATATCCTGTTGTTGGATAATTCCCTTAACCAGTATACAAAGTGACCTTTTATTGTCTCTTCTGATTAATTTTGCCTTGAAGTCAACTTTGTCTGAAATGAGAGTGAATACCTTCACTTGCTTTCTATCTCCATTTCCATGTTATAACTTATTCCATCATTTTAGCTTCAGCCTATGAATGGGTTTGCCTGTAAGATGACTCTCTTGTAAACAACATATGATGGGGTATTATCTTTAAATCTGTTTTTCAGATCTATGTCTTTTTTATTGGAGACTTTAGACCATTTACAGTGTTATTTGAGATGGTTTTTATTTCTTGACATTTTGATTTATTCCTAATGCTTAATTTGTACTTAATCCCCTGTTAATTATATTTCTAGTACTATTTCTTCATATGTTGACTCAGATATTTCTTTTCTTCTGCATGCAATTATTCATTGAGTATATTTTGTAGTGCATGCTAGTGGTTATTAATTCTTTTACTTTGTAATTACCTTGGAAGTTTTTTTATTTCATCTTCCATTCCAAAGAATAGTTTTGCTAGACATAGTAATCTTTGTTACCACCTATTTTCTTTCAGGGCTTGGTATATATTATTCCAAGCCCTCCTGATTTTAAATTTCAGTTGGAGAAATCCACTGAAATTCTAGATGAGTTACTTCTAAAAATGACCTGCCATTTTTCTCTGGCAGCTTTTAAAATTCTATCCTCATTCGATATATTAAGTATTTTAATTATAATGTGTCTTAGGATATTTTTTAATCTTTCCTATTTGAGTTTCTAAATGCCTCTTATATTTGAGTTTTCATCTCATTCATTCATTTTAATTTTTTTCTGATATTTTTTATTGGAATTGTTGAACATTCCTTTACTTTGTTTTTCAGTGCCTTCATCTGCAACAGAGATTCTTACATTTGATCTCTTAACATTATCCCAAATTTCTTGAATCTTCTGGTCATGGATTTAAAAAATTATTTCCTTATCATTGACTTTATTTTCAAGATTATATTCTTTGTCCTTGAGACCTGAGAATCTGTCTTCCATGTGGTTTAACTTATTGATGATGCTTTCAACTGAATTTTTAATGTGATGCATTGGGTCTTTAATTTCCAGGATTTCTGTTTGTTTCTTTTTCAGAATCTGTAGCTCTCTATTGAAAAGATCTTTCCCTTCCTTTTAAGTTCATTCCTCATCCTCTTTTAACTCATTGAAAAATGTAATTTTTAACTTTGTAAATTCTTTCTCCAACTTTTCTTCTACTGTGGTGTTGATGGAATCAATTGCTAAAGTTTTATGGGCTGTTTGGAGTGGTTTGTAATCTTGCTTTTCATATTGTTTGTATATCTGCCCATCTTCTGGGATGATAACTACTTCTACTTTTATGCAAAGGACTGTTTAGTGAACTTCTTTCTCTTAAGTTCCCCAGCTGGGCAAATATCCAGGTATTGATACTCCCACTCAACATGTATCCTCAACTGTTACCAGTATCAGCACCACTTTGAGAGAAAATACTAAACTCTGTTAACTGTAATCACTTCAGAGCACTGCCACATACCAATAAATCTTAGGGATAAAGCTCGTTGATAATTGTTCTCTACAGTTCTTCTAATCTGTGTATAAAATTATGATAATGTCCTGGGATAGACTGAAAAATTAGTTAAAAATCCTACCTGAGTCAGGGTTTAAGACCAAGGAATTCTGTCCTTATTTTCTATTCTGGTAACCAAACTCCAAGTCTCTCCAAGTCTCAAGCTGTCCAATCTTGAATTTTAGAGAATTCTGTCACCCACCTCTCCGGTCAAATGTTTTCACTACTTCCTTATGGCTTGTGGAGAGTTCAAGAGTTGCTGCCTAGATCTGCTCTGCCATCTCCCATTTTTATTGTGAGATCACCTTTAAAAACTGTGCTCATCTGATAGGAAAAAGTGATCAGACCCCAATATTCTTTGCATTAAAGAATTATCTTAGGGAGGTTTCTAACTTCAATTCTGACATCCACAACAGAATACACTATTACAAGACATAATGTTCTTTATCAATTTACTCTGTCAATTAGCCCCAGATACCAAATGATGAACTACAAATATTTTAAGGAATTTTTATAACATCTCTCCAAAAATATAATTGCTAAAATGGTAAAAATAAGGAAGATCAGGTTAGAATGTAGAAATTAAATTAAAAGTATATGCCAACTCTCAAAATTAAAATATTCTCAGATTGTAATAAAAGGATGGGTTTTATAATACTGTAGGCACTGGGTTTCGAGAGTCAAGTGTTGGATTCAGAGTAGAGATTGCATTTTAATGTAAGTGAATGATGATTCTGGGAGGTATTTTCCATTTCCTTTGCATGTTTCAGGGTAGGATTATCTTTGTGGCTTTCACGGTTGCTGCAGGTAGAATATGCATATTTAGAAAAATTGGTGATAAATTTAAAATAAACATTAAAGGAGTTGGGTAATCAAAAGTTGAATGTTTTAGTCACAAAATGCTACTAGCTGCAGATTCAGAGATGTCTTACACGAACCTCTCAATTTCTAGCATAATAAGCTATAATGTAAAGAAAATCTTTACCTAATTCTTATCCCTAGCCATGGTTTCCTGATGCAATGGATGTTGGGGATGAAGATGGATAGGTGGGAAGTAAAAATTGTTCAACTGAAGAATGCAAAACTTTGATCAAGAAATTTCTCTTTTAGTTATATGGATCTCAGTTACAGGACTATCTTCCTTTCGGGAATACTAATATGAATTTCAAAGTGTACTGCAGAGTGTGTAAATGTAATAGGATTACTTGTCTCTTGTTCAGGACCAAAATTCTGTCTCTTCAAATAGATGCCTATCCCCTGGCTTCCCTCAAGGTCAAGGTGTTCATTTTTGTTTAACCTACATACCATCTCTGATTATATCAGGAGAGGTAAAATTAGTGCATTTTAATTTGCATTTCTAAAGAGACAGAAACACCAACCCTCCTTCTGGGTAGCAGCAAGAGAATATGGGGCTCACAGTTGCACTAGTGACTATAAAAACTAACACAGGAGCCTCAAACAGCTCTGCTGCTACAGTGAATCCAAACAGATACAGAAGTTACTAAACAGTGTATTTTTAGGCCAACTATGTCTTGAAAGATTCACAGATGCAAAAAAATAATAACAAAATAACACTTAATCCACGCATATGGGGAATGAGAATTGAAAACCTATTACAGTCAATTAATCTCAATAAGTACATGAGGTGATCTGCTTCATAACAGGTTATAAATCATAGAAGCTGAAAATAGAAAGATTGGGGATTCATGAAACTTTGTAATTACGGCAGGAAGGGTTTTGGAAACCTGTACTAGACTAGTAATTTTGAGAAAGGATTGGAAGGAATACACATAAAGACATTTTAAGAAAATAAAAACTTAATAACTGTCTTAAATTCAGAGCAAAGCATAGCGATGAATCAAAGGACTCTGGTTTTAGGCCAGTGAGGATGGAACAATATTGACATAAAAAGCTAACATAACTTATTGTTATAAAAATGCACATATACACATACACTGAGAGATGTTCTTAAATATGCAAGAACAGTCATTTCTAGAAATGTATTTTAGAATCCTCTGCCTAAAGGAATCCTCTGTTTATATCCTCTGCCTTTGTAGTTGATGTCATTTGTTTCCTACAATTCAACAGAAAAAGTGTAGAGGCCTAACACCTAGAGGCAGTTTGGCGTGATGAAAGGAGGACTCCCTTGCTTTGAATGTGAGGCAGCTCCACTCAGACCCTGGATTGGCCACTTGCTACTTGTGTGAGGTTGGTCCAACTACTTACCCTATCTGGGTCTCAGTTGTCCTTTCTACAATTGGGATAATCATTCTAGTTTCTTGATGCTTTTGCCAGTGGTTATTTTTGCTAAGAAAATCTTAATTCCCTTTGCTTTTTCAAACCTCAGAAGACAGTGATAATTAGAAGCTAGGGAGAATGTAACTATTGCAAATGATTTTTTTTAAGTAAATGACTAGTGATGAATAGTTTCATCAGTTATTTGAAAGGGTATGTAATGTGAGACCAAATAATCATCCTTTGAGAAATTTTCCATGAAGAGTTAGCATATGAAAGACTGCTAGAATTGCTGCAATGAAGGAATTTTCATTACCTTCTTTTTAAGTAACAGAGTTTTCCAAACTCATTTGCCTATAGCCCATTTTTTAAGAAATACCAACTAATATCATTGTTACTGTGAAATACAGATACAGTATCATAAAAATCACAGAGATAAAATTTTTATGAAGAATCAGTATAGCATTGTCAATTTTTTTTTGCACCAGTTGGAAAATAGGTAAGTAGGTAGGTAGGTAGGTAGGCAGGCAGGTAGGTAGATAGGAGGGAGGCCAACAGAGTTGAGAAAGGGCATCAAGGAAGCAGGGAGAGAAAAGGGAAGTACTAAGGAATTAAATGGAGCAAATTATGTACATCAATGAATATGTCACAATGAGTCACAATATTAGGTATGATTGTAATTTACTAATAAAAATTTATTACAGGGTTGGGGTTTTAGCTCAGTGGTAGAGCACTTGCCTACCACATGTGAGGCACAGAGTTCAATCCTTAGCACCACATATAAATAAATAATAAATATATTATTTCACAACTACAATATAAAAATAATTACATAAAATAATCATATAAAAACAGAAGAAGGATTTGACACTTGAGTGGACATAGCTGAGTTTCCAGAATTTAATTTCAGCAAAGTAATTGTAGGTTTAAAAAAATGATAGTTTTGAGATCAATGGCTGAGAAGAAATAGACATTATGTAAATGGCATTACAGAATATTTGTCAAAGAAAACCAAGAAAGAAGCATGACAGGTCAAGAGTGAAGACAAGACCACCCTGTACACATTGGAAGACAAAGTAGAAATAAGTGGTGGGGGAAGGATCTCGAAGCTGTCAGGAGTGGGAAATCCTTGAGTGAGTCAGTGCTGGAAATGATAGTGGCATGTAACTGACTTTAGAGGTGAATTCAGGAACTGAAAAGAAGTCCTTTCTCCTTTCTTTTGAACTCTGGGGATTGGTGGAGGTGATAGAACACAGGTGCTAGGGCACTGAGGAAGAAAGATAAGAGTTCTTACTAAATGGCTCAGTGTCCACAGAGACCCCTTTCTCAGTAGTCACCCATGATCTTTTGGTTTTACATCCAGTAATCTCTTCAGCCCATAGGGGTCTGCTTTCTTAAGACTTCTTACCTCCTGGTTTGTGGGTTTATCCTGGAGCTCATGCTACCCTGGAATACTCAGGTCCCAGGTCTGAGCCTGGCTTCTCCTCTGCCACTCAGACCTTACTGCGCCATCAGTCTTCATGGTTCTCTGTTCCGTCTATGATGTCTCCCCAGGTCATCCCAACTTTCCCAGGATCTAAACTCTAGAGAGAGTCCCAGGCCTTTATTTCAGTGGGGGCATTTCTCTCTATTCCAGGCTTAGAATTTGCCCCTTAAATATCAGTTGCTGGCAAAACAGTATACCCATGGTTTACAAGTGTTATTTTAAGAATGAACTTGTTTTCTGCCTCCAGAAACTGGACTTCTCTCCCTGAGTTTCCAATATCAGGGAGATGCATCTTCAACCATCCATTAACAGAGAGAATCAGCCTTAGAATACTTTAACCCCATCCTCCTAAGGCCTCCCTAGCCTCTTCCTTCCTGTAGGCCACTGTTAGCATCTACCTGGGTATCACAGTGCCTCCAGATGGCTCTCCCTATTTCCCAGCACACTGTTTCACAAGTCCATCTAAGCTTGAGGTCAGAGTCACCTGAGTGGGGGACTAATCTGATTGTCTCCCCTGCTCAAGAATTTTCAGTGGCTCTCAGTTCACCAACACTATCACATGCCTGAAACGTCTGCCTCAGTTCAGTGCTCTTACTTCTCCCACTGCTATCTCGGACCTCATCCATTGTCCAGGTGTTACCCTAGGCCACAAAACACTCATCACCTCTGGCTTTCTTCAACCAGGAAATCTTTTCATCTTCCCACGTATCTCAATCTATACTGTCCCCCACCGCATCTCAGATATCACACCCTTCACCAGATAATTCCATTCTTCCAGTAGTACTTAAGCACTTCTCAGGGTACGCTTCCTACCTCCCTACTTTGGTATACTTCGTTTTATAGTTACATTATAACTTGAATGTGCCCCTATTAGGTCTTTTTGTTGTTGTTGCTTTTTGTTTTGTTTTTGGTACTGGGCATTGAATCCAAGGGTGCTTTACCAATGAGCCATAGCTCCAGTCCTTCTTATTTTTTATTTTGAGACAGGGTCTCTATAAGATGCTTTGGACCTCACTAAGTTGCTGAGGGTGGCCTCTAAGTTGTGATCCTCCTGACTTAGCCTCCAAGTCGCTGGAATTTCAGGTGTGTGCCACTGTTCCTGGTCCCATTAGGTTTTTTAGCTCCTGAAATATAGAGAATGTGCCATATTCAACTTTATATCTCCAATGTCCCAAATACCTCTATATTGCATAAATAATCATCATTCATTAGATGTTTGCTCAGTAAGTATTAATCTGTGTGCCCGTACAAGTTCAGAACTTTGGTAAAAATTTGATGAACAGAACTACATGTAATGAATATGTGATTTTATTCTATAGAGTCAAAAACAGAAATGATAGCACATTAAACTTACTGCTACAAAACAGTTTTCTTATGCTTAAATCAACTAATAAAAACAGGAAGTGTGTTTATAATAGTTGAATCTCCTAGAGAGCAGAGACTGTATCAACCTAACTCCATAGTGTGTGGATTTTACAATATGCTTCAAAAGTGTATTTGTAATTAAAAAAAAGTGAGGTGATATCACACAACTTGATGTTCCAATTCTAGGATCATGAATTGAACTTACATAATTTATCAAGTACCTCTCAAATGTACAGAGCTTGGGAGGACTTTGTCCCTTACTTAGGAGAGTGTGGAAGAAAAATGCTGACTCTGTTTCTCTAGACCGATGTTATTCACTTGGTGGTGAATTCACCACCACAACCAAGGGATATTTGGTAACATATGGAGGCATTTCTTTAATGTTCATAACTGAATTACAGAGGGTGATTCTGGCCTGGCCCTGGATATCAATAGTGGTGAGGTTAAGAATTCCTATTTTAAAACCAGAAGGGGAATATTAGCTTTGCATTTCCTCCGCCAGATAGATCTAATTTGAAAATGTCTTTATTTTCTGGATTGCTCAAATTGTTTACCATACAAATAATATTTCTGACAATGTGTGCTTATTTTTAATAACAAACTAATTGGTTGAGAGTGTGTATAGCTGTAAATTGATTACAAATGCATTTTAATCTGTAGTGGTGCTAACCACTTCTTTGAAGAATCATTTGTTTCAATGTGTGGATCCAAGACACTTCAGAATTCACAATTGGACAGCGTGGATGGTAATGTGACAGTTGCAAAGCTGCAAACTCATAATTAAATTCTGAAACACTTGTGCAGAATGAAATTTTGAGTACTGTGCCATCTTATCAGCAGCCTCCCTGGGAAGTTAAGGTTTTGGAGTGACATGTATGGTATAATTACACTCCACATAAAGAGCTATTTATTCTGTGTTTGTATTTTAGAACCTGCTAAGTTTGATTTGTATTGGTATTATTGTAACAACCCAATCTATGGTTAGCACAGTCGGTATTTAATAAGTAGTTTTTCTTCCTAATGTTACCAGAAAAATAATTTTGTCTTCATGGTTGTTGTTATTGACTAATATTTTTTCTATATTAGGCATTTAATCCCTGATGGTGATTGTTGGTATTTGTTGAACTCAAAGACACTTGCCCTTTTTCTGAATCCCAATAGAAAATTATCACCCTGGTTAACCTTTTTTTTTTTTTTTTTGTGGTACTAGGGATTGAACCCAGGGGTGTTGACCAATGAGCCACATCCTTGGCCCTTTTTTATATTTTTTCAGAGACAAGGTCTCTCTGAGTTGCTTAGGGCCTCTCTAAATTGCTGAGGCTAGCTTTGAACTTGCTATCACCCTGCCTCAGTCTCTGGAGCCACTGGGATTACAGGCATGCATCACCACAGTTTTCTCTATGGCTTTAGGTCACTTCCTGTCACCTCACTCCGTGTTGGCCTTTCTATGTATAACACAGCTTGTCTTTCAGTTACTTAATCTAATAGGTTAAATTTGTATACTAATGCCCCCTGTCCCCACTAGTACCTAATCTGAACAGTGACCTTTCCTCTTTCTCGGTGGAACTGATTCGAATAGTGTGCCTTCTGCTGCCCTTCTGCTTGTCAAGGGATAGGCCACATAATTTTCCAGCCAGTGTAGGCTCTAGTTTCCTAGATGTGACTCTCAAGTTGAGTGAGCCAAGGTAGATTTAATCAAATCTCTGTGCTACTCAAATTCAAGGACTACCCTAGTTTTTGTTCTTGGCATGTAGATTGTCATTTTTCCCCCTCCTGTTCTATGAAATAACTTGTGCCCTTCCTTCTCCTCCTCCTCCTCTTTTCCTCTCTGTCTCTTCTGTCTCTAGCTCTACTTTTCTGTCATTTTCTCCCTCCTTTTGCTAAGTAAACCAGAACTGGCTCTCTAAATTACAGTGTCAAACAATATTGTACTCTTAGTAACCTCAATAATCGCAACACGTTATTACTATATTCTGTATTCCAAAGAATGGAACTGGGGAATTACTCTGTACTCTTTCCAGTTCTTAAATAAATACATCATATTAAGCATGAGATCCTATGCATTCGATCCCAAATCTCTTCTCTCTCTTACTGAAGCTAACTTAATGTAAGCCCCATTGTCACCCTGGACTATTATATGAATCTCCAAGTCTACACCTGAGATTTCTAAATGTCTAAAAATCATATCTCATTACTCGTTTAATGTTTTTAACATATCACTATGCCCTTCTAAAATACAAAATATAGGGCAATTCATGATCTGGCTCCTGTTTTCATTTCTTACCTCATCTGGCCCTTCCCCTCTAATGCCTAATTCAGCTTCACACTTTATTTTCCCCAAATGGTCTGTTTTCTCTGCTTCGCCTAACAGTCTCATGATGCTTTCAAGGTGGGAGTTTTCTCTGTTTTCCCATGGTGTCCTCCTTTCAGGCTTGGATAGTGCTAAGTTGTAATTATTGGTTAACTTATTTCTCTATCCTAATGGTTGTTAAAATTCCTGTGAGCAGAAAGCATGTTTTATTCATTTTTGTATATACTATATATTGTGTCTGACTTATTCTAGGTACTCAATAAGTATCCAGAAAATCAGTATGTTGGTGCTTATCTTGTGGTCACAAAATTTTAATGTTGACCTTTTCTCCTTATAAAAAGTTTTCAAATATATAACTAATATATGAATTTATCCTGGTGTTGAATAATTCTTAAAATACTACTTTTATGTTTTGTTTTTCTTCCTAATCTTTATCCCCTCAGTATCATGGATAACAATTGTTCAAACATCTCAGATGTAATTTCTTAGGGTTTAGCAAATAAATTGTCTCCATTTTCTTCACATGTTTTTATTATAATCATAATAGAACCACAACAGGGTCAACCAGCAATATCACAACAACAAATGCCATGGACACATTCTTCATAAACTATTTAACTTGATGATTGAATACATATTTATTTTTCTATTTTACTTAACTTGTAGTTGTTTTAAAGTGATAGATTCTTAGTTTTTTCCTCTAAAATATATTCAATATACAAATGCACCTACTTTTTTCTTTGCATCTGTTTACTTTGAATAATTTTCTTCAATTTTGAACTTTGCTACACTTCTTATGCTCTAACCATCAAACAGTGCTCAACATTTTCATCATAAATAGGGCAAATTTCCCTCCTAAAATAATTATCTTAGGAGGTCTTTAATTAGTAGAATTCCCTGATTATATTTCTTCAAATGTTCAGATTCATGATGACTAATCTGTTTCTACTAATATCTGAGGTCCCAAAGTATTTCATCTTCTGATGGACAAGATAGATTAGGCTTTACAAATTCGTACGCTGTGTGTCCTGACCTCTTCCATTCACTGAAGATTGAGTTCCTTCAAATTTTTGTTTTTGGTACATGCTTTATGGTTACCACTGAATAATGATTAAACAGGTTAACTCAGAATGTCAAAAATCAATTTTTTTATTTCCCTCTGTTGTAAATGGATTGAGATTCTTTGGGGAAAAAAATCCATCAGGATTGAAGATGAATTTTTAGCTTCACATATTCCATATCACAAGTTTCTTTTATATGTTTTCTACTGACCTATAAGCTCCTAGATTGTGAAAATAATTTGTTGTATATCTTGTTTATATATTTAAGTCATTTATATTATGTTCAACTAGAATATTTTTACTACTTTTACTCAGTTTAACTCAATTACACTTAAGGGTTATTTTCTTAATTATTTCTTAAAGATCATTGATTTTGTTTTCTTAATTATTGTGATTCCATTCACTACCCAAACTGACATAGAACTTTTATGAAATAGGGATATTTTGCAGTGTGAGGGCTAACACGTGAATTAATGAGGCTCCAATGTGAGACTACCAAAGCTAGGAAACTATCTATCCCTCTTTTTTTGTGATTCTAGAATTGAGAAAAATAAAACTCTAATAATGCCAGAGAGGGTTTTAAATCATTTTATGTAACTCGTTTTAGTAATGGTTATCATCAATGTGATAATTAAATGTTATGTGGCATTTTCTACAGATACTCTGTTCATGTAGAGTCAGATAAAAGGTAGAGATTTTGAAGAACTTCTCCAACTCTCATAACATTGTCACTGGAAACAACAACTACAAGGAAGTGTGAGTGGCAGAGTACAGAATGAAGCTCTTCCCACCTGGCCCTATCTGCTTTGGGTAGACTGTCCCTTGGGGGAAGCTCCAGTGACTGCGAACTTACCCTGGTGTTGTGGTGTCCTTGCTTGTTGGTTGGTCTGTTCTAATACACTCATCTCTCCTCAGCCAGATCTACATCTTCAAAATGAATTCCTTATAATTGGTATGTAACAGATTCAAGTGTGTGGTCCACATTTATTGCTTTGACTTTTTTGTCTGAACTGCAGTGAATTTCAAAAATATATATTTTTCATACTTGTTTTTATGCAAATTATTTAGATTTGTTGTCTTTTGCACAGACTCATAGATGTGAAGGTTGGAGGACCTCAGAACATATCTAGTGGAATGGCCCCCTGCCCACTCACTCTTCCGCAACCTTCCAAACATTTCATAGGTAAACATGAGTTCAACTTGACCAGATTTTGAATGTTTTTTAAAAGCCACAAATTTCAAGTTAAAAACCTCAGATATCTAAAAAAAAAAAAAAAAAAAGATGTAAAAAATCCATCGTGACTCATTGCATAACCTTGAAGTTGGTATTGTCCATCATCTCTCCTCTTATATGCTTGGACTGAACCAGAGTACTTGACTTCTTCTGTAGCACAGATAATATTCTGTGACAACTTACTAAGTATTAATATGGTTTAGTCTTTATTTAAATGTGAATAAATATATGGTGAACTATAAGAGCTATAGATTTCATTTTATGCTATTGAAATCTTGTGTTCATTATGATCAAGATACCTCAGAGGACCAGAATACAAAATAAAAAATTTGAGTGTAACTGCCAACTTCTTTATTAAGCTATAGAAAGATTTTGAGAAGCTTGTATTTCATTGAAAAACATAATGCACTGTTATCTCATTTTAAATAATATCTAAACATGTAGACTTAATTGATTGCTAAGCTTAAATATTACATGGTTTTAAATTGAACAGTTACTATTTTCTGTACTTGGTATAGGACATTGATTTGGTACAAGTGAATGATAGATATGCACTTTAAACTTTCTCTCTATATGGATTTGTTATATTTTTGAGAAATTGCTTTTAAACCATAAAACATGATAGTATATGTACTCTTTTACATCAGTTCTCTCAATTGGGCAATAAAATATTGAACAGTATTTCCTTACAGAAGCATTGCTATGTCTCATTGTAACATGCCTGATGAAAATATTTTATCTACTTTATGGAATGAAAAGGAGCAGATAAAGGTTGATTATGATTTCACAAAAATATGTTTCATAGATGGAATTATTCCTCTATATTTCATGTGCGAAGGGAAATCAAATAGGAATGTCATTATCCTTGGCATTTAAAAACCTAATGCTGTTTTAATTGCTTCTTATTCCTACTTGCCCCTGCCCTCTGCAAGTTTCTAAACTAAAAGAAAGAAAAAGTCAATTTATTTAATTTATTCCAACAAAATATCCATAGTTATTGTAGTAATATCACTTAATCAGTTATAATGAAGAATTGAACCCTGGCAATTTTTTTTATTTTTTATTTTGCAGAAGGTTATGAAAACTTAGAAGTCTCCATCTATCCTGCCCTTCCTTCCCTCCTTTCTTCCTTTTTTGGAATGATAATTTTGCAGTAGGCCATCTCTAATTTTTTTAAGCATAGACAGAGGTTTATATAGGAATGTGGGTGGATACACATTCAAGGGAGAATATGCAGACCGTCTTGAATGTGAGAAGCAGCCCCAACTTGGGCTGGGGGTCCAATATTTATAGAAGAGCTGTATCATGGACCAGAATGGAGGTGGAGTCAGGGTGGAGCTGCACAATTTCACACCACTTTTCCCTGAGCTTCTATATTTCTCTCATTTTACAAGGGTATGGTTGTTTCTTTCTCTCTCTCTCTCTTTTATAATCTACTATTTGAATTCTACAATTTAACCAGTAATAGTAGGATAAATGCAAGTGTTTTCTATGCAAATATTGGGCATTACAACAAATCCATGTGGAAAATTAAATTTTCAAAATTTGTTACCAAGTCTGTGGAACAAAAACAATAAATTCCCCCAACATGTACTCTGCACTGCCTGAAAAATTTAGAGATGGTCAGTTTAATAAGAATTCATGAGAGGACATTACTGTAATGAAAGACATGTTCTGGAATGGATAATGAATGAACTCATCTGTGAAAAAAATAAATTCATGCTTGCAATTGTGATCATAAATGATGACTGATTGATTTGATATTGAAATATAGGAAAAGCAAGAGAGTGACTGAACAAAGTCAATATAGGAAGAAAAGTTGAAAGAGCTCTTGCAGTGACTGAGAAAAGCAGAGGAGGGGGTAGGTTCATGAGGACAGAGACTGCAGGGCTTATGTGGGAGGTATATTGAGGTTCTAGAAACTGTAGGGTAGGAGGTGTAGATGGAGAATAAGGATTGTGTGCATGTGTTAAGTTTGAAGTTCGTTGTTGCAATTCTCATCACTGTCAAAAGGAATGAAAATCTTTTTACAGTTGGAATCTGTAAACTTTCTTGTAATTCATATAGCAATATAAAAACCTCCCTCCCATTTACTCTTTAAAAAGAAAATGGGCCACCCAGTACTGCATCACAGCTGGACCATTAATGTTTATGATGGGCATTAACCCAGGTGCCCTCAGCTTCTTTTTGAACAGCTGCTCTTGCTTTTCTCTTTGTGGTTACAGGATCTGGCTCTGGTCCTCATCAGCTATTAGTACTTGCTTTGGCTCTTTTCTAGCATAATTGTTTGGCCATTCCCTTACTGATTAGTCATTAATTTAATAAATATTTAATGAGCACCTACTATGTTACAAGCACCAGTTCTAGATACTAAAAATACAACAATAAAATAAAAACCCTATTACCTCCTGTAATTAATAGTGTGATGAAAGGAAATAGATCATCAACAAAATTAATGAATGGTGTATAATATCAGTGTTAAGAAGTTCTGTGGGGAAATAGGAATGAAAAAGTAGGGGAAGCAGGAATGAGGTGAAATGAACAGTTCTGTTCTTACTGTGTTGATCAGGGATACACTTGCTAAGTGACATTTAAGCAAAGATATGAAGAATGGGAGGAAGTAAATGATGCTCATGTCTTGGAAATGCAAAGGCTCCCAATTGTAAAGAACCTATTAAATTCAGTGAACAGCAAAAGACAGTGAAGCTTGAGTACAAAAAACCAAGAGGAGAAAAGGGAGAGAGGAAGCCAGAAAAGTGGGCAAGAAAAGCAAATTATATGGAACCATGGGATGAGTTTTAATTTTTGCTGTGATTGGATCAGGAGCCATTGCAGGCACAACTAAGAAGATTGCTATGATCTGATTCATATGGGTATTGAGTAGACAATCAGCCATGAGAGGAAGGACCTTTGCAAGAACACCAATTAGGAGGCTACCAGAACCATTCAGGAAATGATGATGGTGACCTGGACCCAAGTGCTACCAACAGAAGTAAGAAATGGTCAGGTTTCAAATATGTTTTTGAATTGGATTGATGGGATTTGCAAATGTTATGAGAAACTGTTGTCCTGGAATGACTAGAGATGTAATTTGAGGAAACATCAACACATAGCTTATACTGAAACCATGAGACTATATGGATCACTTGTCCTTGATTGCATGTAACCAGGGAAGAGTCAGAGGGCTAAACCAGAGCTAAGAGATTAGGTAATGGAGAAACAACCAATAAAGGGGACCAAGGGAAAAGGCATGTGGTATTCTCAGAAAACCAGAGAGTATGGGGTCTTGGACAGCAAGAGAAGGAAATGTATAAAGGAGGGTGTGGAACAGTTAACTATGCTAAATGCTGTTGGGGAACTGGTAGAAGATATAACAACCTGCTAGTCCTTGTTGACCTTGACAAGAACAGTGATTGGAGGTGCCTGGAAGATGATAAGAACATTATTTCAGGAACTTCACAAAAGAATTGGAGAGAAATAGGAAAAGACCTTTAAACCAATTTTGATGTGAAAGAAATTGAGAAGTTGGAGCAGTATCTTGGGAGGGAAGATGTAGTCAAGGAAATGTTTGGTTTTAATATTGAAAAAATAATAGCCAGAGGGAGTGATTCCATGGAGAGGCAAACTCCTGATGGAAAAAAGGGAGAAATTGGTGGAAGGAGGTTCTAAAAGACCAGAGGTTTTATCTTTTGAAACTTTTCTGTGTTAAAAATGAACTTATACCAGGCACCATGGTGCATGACTATAATCCTAGATGCTTGGGAGGCTGAGACAGGAGAATCGCGAGTTCAAAGCCAGCCTCAGCAATAGCAAGGTACTAAGCAACTCAGTGAGATCCTGTCTCTAAATAAATTACAAAATAGGGCTGGGGATGTGACACAGTGGTTGAGTGCCCCTGAGTTCAATCCCTGGTACAAAACAAAACAAAACAAAAAAAAAAAAAACAAAAAACTTATGACCATTAAAAATAGAAATGAAAAGAAAAATAGTACATTGTAAATTCACCCTTTCCTTTCATTCCCCAACCACAATCTCCACCACTCAACTCAAAAGTAACCTGGTATGTATCTCTTCAAAAAAATATGTGCAAATATCCACACAAACTAGAAAGTACTATTGAAATGAAGGCCCATATCATATTTTAGCCATTGTGATTTATTTAATATCAATAATACAAATACATTTCTATAACATAGCATTGGAAGATTCTTATTCTTTTTTTTTTTTTCTTTCTGGTACCAGGGATTAAACCTAGGGGCACTTAACCACTGAGCCACTCCCCAGCCTTGTTTTATTTTTTATTTTTCATTTTGAGACAGGGTCTCACTAAGTTTCTTATGCAGACTTTGAACTCAACATCCTCCTGCCTCAACCTCCTGGGCTGCTGGGATTACAGGTATAACCACTGCTCCAGTTCATGCTGTTTTTTTTTTTTTTATTTGCATTTAATATTTCTTTCTGTTTATGGAAATTGATACTTGTTAAAAAGATTTAGAAAATAAAGAAAAATTCTACATTATATTAAGAACATTTTTTTCTCAATACATTTATCAGAAATCACTATTGACAATTTTATTCTAAAATAGAAATTTACATGATAGAATTGTTGAACTTTAAATACTGTGTTATTTTTTAAAAAACAAAATAATTTTGTTCTTAAAGTTTAAGTTTCAACTAAAAGTTGAGATATATTGAGTTTGTTATTTGTAAATTTATTTGCATGTTTGTTAATGGCCTCAGTTTATTTTCATTAATAATACTTGATCCAAAAAAGAATACAGAATGCACCCCTAATGTCCAAATACCACACAGAATCTTCCTGATTTTTTTAACATTAACTAATTAAAGAAATATTTGTTGAACCCCGACTATGTAGTACATATGATTCTCTGAAGTAGAGAGACAATAATTGTCAATGCAGGTAAAGCCTTTGCCTTATTAAACTTACATTTATTTGAAAATAAGAAATTTTCTAGATTGGTAAATCATAGAGAATGGTTGAGTTGAAGGCAAAATTTGTATACCTGACAAAATAATACATCATGGAATAATTATTATACTTAATGCATATTAAAAGTTAAATGGAAATCTTGACTTCATATTCTTAGCAGGTCTCCCATACCCCTGCAGTTTTGTCATTGGCATATAGATGCTCTTGTTTCTCTAGAAAACTCCTTTGTAGGGCTGGGGAGATAGCTCAGTTGGTAGAGTGCTTGCCTTGCAAGCACAAGGCCCTGGGTTCGATCCCCAGCACCGCAAAAAAAAAAAAAAAAAAAAAAAAAAAAAAAGAAAACTCCGTTGTCGCCTACTCATTGCTTCATGTCATAGTGCAATTAGTGTGTTTTATCTATGAATGATGACTTTATTCCTTTCCCAGTTTCCTCTTTTGTTTTTCTTTTCATTTAACCAATGATGATGTATACTTTTTAAAAATATATATATAAATAGACTATTGAAGTCAGCACCTCTGTACTGAGAAGAGTTTGTCTATATGAGCACAACTTGTAACATTTCCCAACTTCCTTAAACAGTGTCAACAATGATAATGATCATGTATATCCTGGTTTAGACAGGTACATTTTTTTAGCAACTGTGTATCATAATACTTTTTCCTGGATTTTGAAGATATTGTCTGTATATTGTTGAATGGTGTTTTCTGGAAGACACTTCATGGGACTGTCACACCTGCTACATGATTATAAAATAGGACTTGAACTTAGGTATAGTTCTATTTTCTTTTTCTTGTATTTATATTTAATTTTGCTTGAGTTATTTTTCAGAAGTCCTGAGGTGATATATGTTCTGAGGTCTTATGTGTTCAAAAATGATTTTATTTTCCCCTCAAACTGAAGTGACGGTTTGATTGAGTATAGAATTCTAGCTTTAAAGCAATTTCCCCCATGTTCAGGTCAGAATTTTTATGCCCGTGAAGAATTCTGTATCAGTCAGGATCAACTGTGGAAGCAGAATCATTAAGGGAGATATGAATTTGTTACAAGGACTTGACTTATACAATTGTAGAAACTGATTAATGAAGTTAATATGGCTGCTATCTTTGCATTTGATGCTAAATAGGGCTTAGAGTCTACAGGGCAGGCAGTCAGGAAGAGGGTATCTATCACAGACAAGTGAGCTGGAACCTACATGCACTAGTTGGAACCACCTGAGGATGAATTGACATTCACCTTTGTTCTTGCTATCTCTGTCACTGGTCAGGAAGGTGTCCCATAGAAGCTAGAAACAGTCAAGAATTATATATACAACTTGGTCCAGGAGTTCAAGAAGCTAAAGGAGAATGGAGGGGATGGCAGAACAATTCTAGTTTTAGCTTTGCTTCATGCCATAGGGGTAAGTTAACAGATAGCAACAATGTTTATGAACCACAAAGGGGCTACTGCCGCCCCTTGTGTAAGGCTTCCCCTGTGGCCCAACCCAACCTGAAATAGAAACCTCAGGGAATTCTGGGAAATGTAGTTTAGAGTAGCCACATTACACATTACAAAACCATCACACTACATAGTTTTAAGTAAACTGTTTTTGTGTTTTCTTTGTTCCTTTTTCTCCAAACTTTTTTTTAAGTGTTTTTTTCCCACCCTGTAGTTATAAAAGTTTACAAGAATTTGTCAGTGTGTTATCATCACCATCATCCTCAGTGTCGTTTATATCATTTATTATTTATAACAAAATATTTTGTTTTTATTTTAATTTTTGCTTTAAGTGGGCAAACCTTTAATTTCTTCAGTGAAAAAGAATTATATTTTATTATTTCTACACTTTTGTTTCTATTTTTTTCTGCAATATCTTTAGACCGATTATCTTCTATAATTTTCCTCTACACTTTGATTTTTTTTTAGTGTTGTCTATTTTCTTTTTCCTTTTGAAAAAAGGAAATATTTTTACTGTCCAGATCTCAAATATAGTTTTCAGCCATGATCTCAAAATATGGTTTTCAGTCATGTTTATTCTATTTTTATGGAGTGTTTGTAAGTAGGAGTCTTTTAAAAAAATTCTCATAATCCTTCCTTATTTCCTAATTCTCTTTTCCAAAGTAATTCTACTACTAATAAAACATTAATAGGTAGGTAGACCCTAATCCAGTCAAGTAGTATCCTTTTTAAAATTGATGCAATATGCTCTTAAATCTTTGAGAACAGGATTACTTTCAGTTTTCTTTTGTATTCTGCATCACCTCTGTTCATCTTGGTCTTTTTCTGTTAAGCTGCTGGTTTTCCAAATGTGTCCTCAGAGTCTTGGTTGTTCATTAATGTTTACAATTGAAGAACTTGTTTAAAATGTAGTCCTTTAGTTAGCTTTAGGAAATAGGAAGATCCTTAAAAGGGAACTGTTATTTTGGGTCAATAATCCTTTCAGGTGCAACAACTATGTTAATAGATGTTAATAGATGAGGAATTCAAGTTGACTTTTGCCCTTCTCACATCTTTGAGGTACATGCTGCTAGTTGTTCTGAGAGAGGCTGTCTTTTCAGTACCTATCACAGACTACCTTCAATCAGGTAACTCCCAGACTTCCTCTAGTAGAGGGAACAGATTGTAGTGACAAACAGGAAGAGAACAAGAGACACCAAACTTTCTAGAAATGTGCCTTGACAACCCAGAAATAAGATGAAGCTGTGATCAATATCAATTTCTACTTCATCTCCAATCCAAAGGTGCTATTAATTTACCATCTGAAGACACACATGTAAGAAGAACTATAGACTGCTTGGGACAAATTGCAGCATTATTTATTGGAGTGTGGAAATGGGATTGTCAAGTACCAAATGTGAAATGTGGTACCTAAAATTGCTATCAGGTGTCCAGTCCTGAGAAACCATACCGATATTTTCATGAAAAATGAAAGAAAGAGATAGGGGGAGAGGGCAGGAGAGAGGGAAGAAGGAAAAGTCATGCACCACTAATACCATTTTCTATTCTTTGTGCAATGTGGACACTGCAAGGCAAAGATTGGATTTATGTTGCACAGCATAAATTATATTCTTCTCAGAATAAATCCTAGGATTAGCATGTATTTTAGGGTTTATCTTATTTGACTTTGGTGCCTTTGTCATTAGAAAACTACAATAGCTGATCCTGGGTGTCCCTCTTTGGGGACTCTCTCTGACAGAAGAAGCCTTATCATTTACTCATATTAGCTCTTACCACCTGACTGGAAGTACACATTTGTATGGAAGGCAGGGATTCAAACAGGGTAGCCATCACCAACATCCAGGCTCTTTATCAATCCATCTGTGTGGTCCCCTCTCAAGTATATATGATGTACTATAGAAAAAAGAATTAAGGTTTCCCATTATCCTTTCCTCTAGGTGTTAAATGAACTCATTTGTGAAGCCCCAGCTTTCCCTTGGACAATGTACACACACAAAACTCATGCCTTGAACCCAGCAATGATGGAATAGCTCTGCTCTATTTGAGTTCTAAGCAGAAAATAATCATAAGGGAATAGGAATCTCCAAAGAGTATTTGACGATTTTTACCGGCGCTGAACTTCCTGATCATATTCCAGATCAGCCAAGTTTCTGTTTGGGCTTCTTTCATCTATGAATGAGAGATCTGTTGGAAACAATTCTGTGCTTTGAAATTGTGTAGGAGCTTTATAAATGATGGAGAAGCATTACATATAACACACGACAATCAAGAAACCTATTTTAGGGGTTGTGGCTTAGTGGTAGAGCACTTGCCTAGCATGTGTGAGGCACTGGGTTCAATTCTCAGTAGTACTGTATAGTGCATATAGATAAAAAAATAAAGGTCCATCAAAAACTAAAAAATATTTTTAAAAAAGAAAAAAGAAAACCTATTTTAGACTTCATTCAAAATCATTAAAAATAGTTGGTGTAGCATGTAATTGTCCATTAGCACACAGTTGTCAAGTTTCAGGTAGCAGGTAAACAACATTGTTTTAAATATTTATACAATTTTTCCTATTTTCCAAGAAGCAATTTAATTTACTTACACTTATAAAAATATTGTGTATTTTTTAAGAAAATCTCATTGTTACACAGAGTTCTGTGAGAAAATGTTGTAGTAAAAGTCATACAAAATTTCACCAACCTAAGGAAACAATTATTTTATTGATGATTATGATGCTAGGAATTGAACCCAGCCTTGCATGTGGTAGGCAAATATTCTACCACTGAGCTATACCCCTGGTCCTATGTTTATTTACATTTTAGTGAACAATCTCCAAACTTCTTTTTATACACATATACACAGAAACACATTTGTGTGTTTCCTTACTAAATGTTTGCCAACATTTCTAAGTGTCATTTTACTTTTAATAAAAAGTTTCTGATCATATGGATATTCCTTATAGTGTAGCCATTTTACCACTGAATGGTGTGAGGTGGTTTCTCCACTTGGAATGGGGCTAAACTAGAACAGTCCACTTTTAGCTCCAGAACCTACTTCTGCAAGTGCAATTGCTGGCAGGCGAGTATGTATCTTTAAAAGTTTTAGGTAATTGACTTTTAGAAACACTGTATCACTTTATTAATAACAACATAGCACAGTGTCATACACTCCTTTAGCTCTTACTAGCTCTAATCAATATTTTTAATATTTGTATGTATAACTTGTGTTTGAACTTGTGTTTCTTTTGTTATTTCTTTGTCAGTTATATCTCTTTATCAAAGTGTGCTACTCAAAATTTTCTATTTTTATGCTGGCTATTTTTCTTGCTTTTTTCTTATAATTTGAAATATATTTCATATATTCTGGATAGTAAACTTTTCTTTGTTTTGCAACTATATCCCCAGTTTGAAATTTATCTCTTAAACTTATTTATAGACTTATTTATGATTAAAAAAAATCATTGGACAGTGTCCATGGCTTGAAGTGCATAAATTTTAAACATTTTCTGGGAGTGTATCTGTCAATTTTTATTTTGTTTCTGGGTTTGGTGTTAAACTAGAAAAGTTCCTCTATCTCAAGATGATAAAAATCTTAACTATACTTTCTTTTTCTAAAATTTTAAAAAATTGTTCATGAACCTTTATTTTATTCATTTATTTACATGCAGTGCTGAGAATCGAACCCAGTGCCTCACACATGTGAGGCAAGCACTCTACCACTGAGCCACAACCCCTACCCCTAACTATACTTTCTTCCTCTGAATATATTTAGGGAAAAGAATGATGTGGATATAGTGTTTTGTTTTCCTAGTAGATAGTTATTTCCAACTGTTCTGTGATTTGTAAAGCTGTCATAATTTCTCATGTTAGGATCTCTTTCTGGACCTTATTATTTGATCTATCTATTTATAAATCAGTATAATTCCACTGCTGTAATATCACTAATTTTACAATACATTTTAACATTTAGTGAGCCAGTATTTTCATATTGAACATTTTTTCGAATATTATATATTTTCTACTTTCAAGTGAATTTGTTTATTAAGTTTTTATTTTAAGTCTGGGTATCATGTGCATTCCATTATCTTTTGATATTATCTCAGAATTACGACTTTTATAAAAATATTACTTTGGCAGGATAAATCTTGTGGAAATATATTGACAATTTTAGCCAAGAGGTGTATATTATCACACATATGTTAGAAGTTATAGTCTTTGCTTACCCTGCATGGGGGGGAAACAAAATGACCACAAATGGTAGTTTCAAATGAAGCTTTAAAACTAAGAAGCTATAAGATAGAGTGAAGTTTACACTATTTATTTTAACAGAATACCACAAACTTGATTTTGTGCTAAAAACAACCTCTGACATTCAGAAAAAAAAAAATTAAGAATGTTCCCCTGTTGGGTTTATTCCCCACTTCCCATTTTTGAATATGATATTTCTCAAAGCATTGAAATAAGAAGTTCTAGGTCCACACAGTTTAATCATCTAAATGAGAACTAACTGCCGCGGAGTAGCAGTGATCAGGTTTCTGTGATTTGATGACTTGGGTAGGCAGAGCATGGGAACAGTAGAGGGAGACAGGAAGAGAAGTAGTGCGTGTGATCTTTGACTGATGTTAACTTTTCATATAGTCATTAATCTCAGTGGATAGTCAGGACTTTTAAATTCTCTGCCTTGGAAGGTTCTGTTATAATCAGTATTTCAAGAGTTAAAGTAAAGCCACAGTATAAACATTTAGAATTTAGAGTAGACCTTGAAATAATTAATAAATGTATTTCTTGTTCACAGTATTAAAATGAATGCAGATGACCATTTTTCCCAGGTACTGTTTAAGTAAAATTTTTGAGTATCTTGATTTTTTTCCCCTTCTGTCTTTGTAGAATATTGATTAGGTATTATTTTTATCAGTAATGAAATGAGAATCTCCTACATAATAGTTTTCTGATCTATTTTAATTTTCCCAAGACTTAAATGAGCAATAAAATCTTTTCAGATACTAAAATAAGCTACTTTTATGAGTGCTAGGTGATTAAATGGCAGTGACTGATATGGTATAATGAACCTATTTCTCACAAACTTCTAGAATGATATGCGTAACTATATTTTCTGCATTTGTCTAACACATAGAGGCACCTTAGGAAATGCAGTGACTGGACTCCTGTTTTAGAGGACAAAGTGATGTTAAGGTAAAACAAATAAACCATAAGAACCTCAGAACATTCTGATCAATTTTTATCCACACTTATTTCCAGAGGAAAAAAATTTCCAAATCTTCCCAGAGTATAGCAGTTTTATGGACTCATAACACATGGGCTATAAAAGGCATCAGTGCTGAGTTAGATATAGCTATTCCTAGCTGAGTTCTCAATAAGTCAGAATTAATTACATCATATAGTTGCATCATTTTTTATCTGTTATAATGTAACTTTATTAGGTGACTTTCATTATGAAAACAGAAAGTATAACTTGAATTAGGCTAATTACAAAAAGAGGGACCTTACTCCTTTACATAATTAAAATGATAAGGTCTGAATTTTCATGGAGCATGACTGAATCTGGGGTTCAGATGAGATCATCAGGACCTGGGTTTCTTCTTGGCTTTCCTTATATTGACTACATTCTCGGGTTCCCCATTCATAAAGAAGTACTTCTTGGTCCATGCCTAATAACCATAGGATAGTGAGAACTTTTCCTTTCCAAGAGTTTCAGCAAAAGTGGAGGAAATGAGACTTAGTGCCCTGATGGGAGATCATGTCCTTGAACCAATCAGTTAAGTTCATTTGCAAAGCCTAAATCTAGTACCTAACAATTCATCCATTCAGAGCTTATGGAATGGGTGTGCAGTGTTGGTTTCAGTGGAAAGTCTTGCCTTCATTGTGCTCTCAGGATGCTGGCTTTTTTCTTCACGTGATAATGACCATGGTTCTGTGATGCCACATATAGCTGTCACCTTTATAGGAGAAAGAGGTGACTCTTCCTCTGCTACTTTGTCTGCTATAGCCACAGTGAAGCAATCTAAAATGTTCTTGGTGGAAAGAGTTACTTCTTAGGAATCCCTCAGTAAAAGTGTAGTGATGGTGTTTCTGTGTCACAGCATATACACACCCAAGCCCCTTTACTCTGGGCCATTGCTGCTTTGTTGGCTTGGTGTTCAATATTACATGAACTACAAGAGCACTTTATCAGGTACAAAGCACCACAAAGATGCTATTGTGGTTCTTGCTGCTGTTTTCTCATAAGACCCATCCAACTTATTTATCATTTTGGATTTTTTTTACCTTCACAATTTTAATTTTCTTCTTATTGCCTAATAACAGAAACTTGACTTTTTAAACAATTCTCAACTTAAAAAAAAAAAATGCTTCTGAGATGTCCTTGAAGCTAGAGGTGGTAAGTTATACACAGTATTATTGGGTAGAGCTTCTGGGAAATGTCTTTAAATGAGGCTGACTCAGCTTGCTCTCCTTTTGCTCTTGCCTGGCTCATTGATGAAATTGTCATAGTCCCATCTGCCATTTTATGGCCTTGAAGATGGGCATGCACTAAGGACTACAAAACGGAAAGATAGAACCTAGGCAGCTGCTCTATCAGCCTTGGACCATTACCACTAGATTCGTTTTACAAGAAAAATAAAACTGGAAGAAAGTATGTTTAAGCCACTGTACTCAGATTTCTGTCATTAGGAACTGATATAATTTTTAACTAATGTATAGAGTCTTTCTTTTTCTTACCAGAAAATTCGCTTTTATTATATGATGTCATAATTTGACTTCATAGCCCAGTTCATATATTTAAATAAGTTTACTTCAAATATGGATGCATTGTATTAGCACAGCATCAATAACCATTTTTGCCATCTATCTCATACTTACACTGAAAAAATTCCCTTTTTCTCTAAAAAGAATACTGCGAGTTTATTGGAAAAAAGAACTATTTTGAAATCACACAATTGCAATGAGATTCATTAGACTTTGATTAAGAAAGTAACATTAGATGCATATTTTCCTCATAAAGCCTTATTAATTTTGAGTTAATTTCCATCAATATGGGCCATGTACAAAATGACTATAACATGTAAACTAATGTAGAGGTTGTAATTGTACCCAAACTCTAGATTATGCTTTTCATATTTAAATGGAAGAATATGTTTTATTCTATTTCTTGTCCATAGGTTATACTGTGAACTCACCAACCATCTAAAAAGTATGTGCAATGAGGAACTAAAAGGAAATTTAGCAAATTTATTAATTTCTCTTTGCCCCTGCCTCTGGACCAACTATTCCTTTACACTGAAAGCCCTTCCCTTCTTCTTTGCCTGATAAAATCCTTCATCCTAGAGGTTCTAATCAGATGGCACTTCTCTGTGAAGGCTTCGCCAATTTAAAGACAGAAGAATCATCCCTTCCATTCTCTAGCTTCTTGAAATAATACAGAAAATGCATTTGGAATCACATGGGAGCTCTCTAGACAGGTTTCCTTAATTTCATTAAAATTCAAGTTTCTCATCTTTACATTGTAAGTATAATAATGATAATATGCCATAAAGTAACTGTGAAATAAATGAGATTAGTTGTATAAGATCTGCACAAAGAAGTTGGCCATTATTTAACCCTCAAAATACAGAACTTTTCATCATCATTATCTTATGAAGTGTACTATTTTTTTAACACCTAACATGCTATATGATATAGTAATGTTTATCTTATAAATTTTCAACATTCTATAAAGAAATTCTCACTCACCTTTGAAAACCCTGCACCTGAATAGTGAGTAATTAATCTATTGATCTGGGTGAACCTAAATTAAGTATCTTTAGAATTTAATAAATTAATGATTTTGCCTTGCCTTATGTGCTTTGTATTTAAGAATCATACACATGTATTCTGAGTGTTGTTTTTGTCATAAGAAATCTTCATATTTTTATCTGGTCTCCTACTCCATAAGGGATGAGAATTCCTTACCATGATATTGAATAAATTAACTTCCCTATATGAGGAAGCTACCTATAATCCCTTCTTCAGTCTTTATGTCTGGCATATCAGTAACTGAGCCAACCAATCATAGGTACCATAGGACTGAGACAATGCAATCATCTCAGTGTGTTAAATGGATTTTTCTAGACTGAGATGTATGTAAAGTGGTTGGCAATAGAACATCAGGCCCTAAAGGGTCTTCACATAAACACTCTGGGAGAGTGAGCAAAGTGTCCTTTTCAACAACACACAAGAAATACAAATATACCAACCATATTGTGTTGTTTTAGTCCATGCTGGATTTCATGCAGTATAAATTCTTGTCCAATCTAAGCACATCTGTTCATAATAATTAACTTCTGTGCCTTGTGAGCAGAAAAGCAGCATCAGCTATACAGTGAGATGCATTGGCTTTATTTTTGTTTGTCATAATGATTCATTGAGACATTATGGGGAAGCAGATGCTTTTTATGCACTCTAAGACTCTGCATTGTGGCTGCCTCTGCCCTGCCATTACTCCTCATATGTTGAATTAAGCAGGGTTTTAAGGTTGTAGAGCATTAAGGTTGTCAAGTGTTAATACCACTGTGGGAATATAATTTTGAAACCTTAAAAAGTCATTTGCTCATTCCAAAACTCAACTCCCTTTTCTTCCCCAGTGTAGGATCATAATTTAAGCTCTAATCTCAAATTTGAGTGGAAGCTTTTATAAAGTTGCAAATCATTGGACTGGAAGTTCCTGTGGAAATTTAATTCCAGTCCCAGATCAACCACCTTCTCTGTCGAAGACAGGTAATAACAGTTTCCCAGTAGAGACATTATGATGATTAAAATGAAATTATAGGAGTAGAGCACATAGCAGGGAGCCTGACATATAGCAATGGTAACAGCTAGTGACAGTTACTTTTCAGGCTTTGTTCTAACCCTTTATATTAATTGTTGCATTTAGTCCTCACAAAATTCTATGAGGTGGATATTGTTATTATACCCATTCGTGTATTAGCAAATTGAATGTCAGATAAATTGACTTCAGCAAAGTCTTTCCTCAAGAAACTGTGGAACCAGATTCAAGCCCACTTAATCCGAGTCCAGTGCTGGCATTCTTAATTGTTTGCTTCTTTACTTCATAAATGATAGTTGGGAAATCTTGAACTAAAGCTGACATAAGGAAGATTTAAATGTGGAGGAGATTTGATCAGACATTGGTCAACTATAACTGTGGATGTGATCAATTTAGGAAGGATATATTGATGCGCTAAAAAAATTCCCTCATCCATTCTGGTTTCCATGCTTGGAACCTTTCTGTCACAGAAACTTGGTATTCATTAGCGTGGGGAGATGTGGAGGAGAGTATTTTATTATCTTTGTCATCAGCAGACCATTTCTGTTACTATTGGGCTGCACATTTCCAACTCCTGGGTGAGCTTACTGTCCCAAACAGGTCAGTGCCTAGGTAGAAAAGTGACACAATAGATAGTCAAGGAAATTGGTGAGAGCAGGGTCAAAGAAGTCATAAATGATCATGTTCTTTCTGAAATTTTGAAGAAGAGCTGTGGTAAGTGAGCAGAAACCATAGGATAAATAGTATCTGCACAATAGAAGAATGAAAAACCAGCTTAGTTGACAGAAAGATAAGAAACAAATAAGAAGATAGAGGCAGAGGTGGCATGATAGAGACATTGTGATAGAGATCCAAGAGCCAGGGAACCAGGAGCCTGACTTTCTGGCTTTTGTGGACCCTTGTCCCCATCTCTTCAGCAAAGGTTGGTGTACAAAGCCCCGTCACGTTTTCCTATGTAATCCTCCTCATTTATTGCCTGGGGGTAAAAAAACCCTTATGGTGCTCCCCTACTCTATTGAGATATCATAAGAAATTCTCTTTTATTTTTAATCAAAAGAATGAATTAAACCATCTACTCTTCACTGGCTCTTTTGAGAGGTAGTATGGCATTAAGCAAAGAATTTTGGCTGCACACAGATCTGGGCTTGAATCTCTTCTTTGACACTTATTAGCTATTGAGGGAGTGGGGAAGGGTGTTTTGATTAAGTACTAATGACTAGGTGAGTATTTAGTTGCTTGCATATGTGAATGAATTTGACTAGAAACCTGATGACAAATTTGTCTCCAAGCCAAACTGGCAGCAAACTGTGGCAAATTGGTAATTTTGAAAGATATTAATTCCATAAATTTCACAGACGAATATTCATCATTTTATATGAGAAAATTTAGAAAGATGAATGAGATTCTGTTTGACAAAAATAAATGCTCTGGCTCTAGCAAAGCAAAATGCCACATTATTGTCAATAGTAATACCTTTCATTTATTTCCATGTTTTCCCTAAGTCATAATCATTTTGACAGTGAATTTTAAATAGGGAAATATATCACTTTCTAAGGTTCATAGCAATGAGTGTCCAAGAAAGAGATTTAGTCACTTTAGGCTTAGATTACCTTTTTTTCCCATTATCAAAACTCTTAGACATTTAACATGTTTCAGAAGTGAAAGTGACAAGTTTAATGAGGAGGTTAACACATCGTGTAATTTTCTTTTCACTTATCACACAGTTTTGTAACACTTGCTTACTTTTCTGTATCCTGAATATCCCGAGGCAGAGATCAATTCCTTTACCATGTTCAGCCCTGGAACCTAGTATAGTTGTGCACACAGTTGGCACTCAATAAATGTGTATTCAATGAATGGATAAAAAAAATGAAATAATGATACTATATCTTTTTCCTAATGGGGTATGCAGCCATGTTTGTATCCACACTGCTTGAATTCCTAACAAGAAAAATTCAGCCAACAAATAATTATATTCATTATCTTTATTTTATTTGATGAGAACTTATCATTTTAGAATATATATTCATTCATTGCTTCAAATTTTACAAGGCACCTTGTGAGATACAAAAAGCCTCTATGGTTCCTACCTTCACAATGACTATAGTTAACAGGGATATAAGTGATATGGTTACTACCAGACATACCATTTAGAGTGATTGCTACTGTCTCCTATAGATTCTTACAGCAAAGTATTTCTCCCTTTGAAAACAGTGGATAAATTAAGGGGAAAAAGTGTATGCCTATAAAGAAATAAAAGTTATAAAAATTATTTTTGTATAAACCAAGGGAAATACCAACAAATCAAGGTTATAAAGACAAGAGCAAAGCTATTAAAAGAAAGGACCAAGACTACAAATGAAAATTAGCAGGCAGAACAAAATCAAAACTGCATGTAACTGACCCTTTTCCAAGGAGTTTTCTCCCAAGAGGAAGTAAGCCCAGACCTTGAGTCAGCTTGATCAATGTGTGCCTCTTCTCTGAGTAGAGGTCAGCAAACTCCATTTCATACTTAACTGCATCCAACTGGTTGTTCAGTTTTCATGATGTGATATGACAGATTTCCTCAGATTCAATGGTTTTGTTTCTAATCTGGCCTGTGGCCATATTAGAATCTTTGCCATAGGCATTGGCATGAAGCGGTGTGTCTGTTCAAGATGTTGTTGTTATACAAAGAAGTCACTGGACAGGCGGCTGCAGGTTAATAAGAAATCATCTCTCTGAATTCCAGTTCTCTTCCCACTTCCCTGTTTTGTCTTTTCTAAAAAGTTTATTTTAATCTAGTTATAGAAAGAAACTCCACACCTGGGCAGCAAGAAGGAAAATTTCAGACTGAAAGGAAAGCAAGCAGTTAACCTCTACTCTGGCTTGCTTTCAGACATGCCTTTTAAAATTTGCTTTCTCTCTTTTTTTTTTTTTCCTTCTGGAATAAATCAAGGACAACAGGTTGAAAATACCTATAACAAAGAAAGAAAGGTATTGTAGGAGAAACTGGGGGCGAGGGGGTTTCACCAGACTTGTACTCTCATGTATGTATTAATCGCCTGAACATGGGGAAATGATTTATCCTTCATCAGTTTCATATTCAGTAAAATGATGAGAATAATGACACAACCTCAGAGAGTTGTTTTGTGAGATGAATATGATCACACACTCTCACACACACATACACACGCACAAAATGTTTAGCACAATTCCTGTCTGAGGCTTGACATGTCAGTTAAGTTAATATCTATAAAATGACAACAATATCTACTTCTCATATTTGATAGGATGAAATGAGATAACAAATATATTGCGGGAATTTGAAAATAATTTAAAACTCTTTTCAAATTATTCTACTGCCCAGGATTTAAGACTGAGCCTCTGCTTCACTTTTTTTTTTTTTCCTGATCCTTTTGACTCTGTCCCATGTTGTCTGCATTCACTATTCCAGACTTCACTTTCATATGTTACCTTAACATCCAAAGAAGAAGGAATATCTTACCAGTGCCGTGTCTACAGTGTGAGGGAACAGTGTGGCTAGAAGCCTTCAGAAATCTTCTCTCATATACCATTGTATTGGATTAGGTCACAATCCCATTGTAGAACTAGTGTTGTTCAGAGGAAAGTGACAAAAACTGATTAGTTTACATCTGAGTCCTTGACCCAATAGATATTATAAGGAGCATTATCCTCAGACCTGTCAAGCCTACCCCTAGCACTGAAGAGGGGCTTAACACCTATTGAGGTACATTATGGTAGCAGAGAGGGCTAAGTACCCAAAGGAAAACCTAGGTCACTTTCAGAAAGGGAAGAGTGAGTAAACAATGCATAAAAAATCAGTAACCTATGACCATGCTTAGATCTTTGCCTGGCATGTAACTGATCTGATGTACAATGCAGATTAATTTCTTTACCATCCTTTATTTTCTTCTCTTGGCTTTGCCTCATTTAAAATTATAAGCATGTAACAAGGAAACTTGACCTATACACAGCATAGCTAAAGAAACTTCATAGTAGTTATACAAGGCCATTTGATTTCCTAAAAGTGGAAAGCTGAATAACTGGCAGAGAAAAGTGGCTCTATTTTTGTTTTAAATCATGAAATCTACCTGTACCCATACCTGACAGTTCGCCCATATTGTCATTCTTAGTAAGAAAAACTATCAGTCCAAGGCATTGCTTTTGGGCCTATCAAATGCAAAGTCATTTGGAGATATCAAAATAAATAGAAGACACTGAAATGAAAGTTCCTTGGAAACTTAAAATACAGTTGACAAAGTTGGATGTACACAAGTGAAAATGACTTGAGACCTTACAAAATAGCAAGTATACCAGCACAAATCAATTTAAGAATGTCAGGAAAATGTACCTCCTCCCTTGAAAACTGGAGTTAAAAATTGGTAGTTTAAAAAGAAGTTTGTCAATCTGTTAACATAGGTGTCTATCTGCGTCCTATTTTTTTGTAAACATAAAACTTTGTAAGTATAAAATAGAAAGCAATTTCATGCACAGGCATGCTTAAATGTGTTTTGTGATAAATGTTTAAGTGTAAAAATAGTAAATGTTTAAAATCTATCTGTGGGTCAATGCTGGAACACTTAAACTTGTTGATTCTTTCCTGGAAAACACATTTATCCACATATGTAATGGTTTTATTTCTATTTGACTGAGTCATCCTTCCTTCCTTTAGTGGTGAGTAGTTATTTGTCATCTCTACGTGAAAGCTGAGTGCTCTTTCTGCAGTTTTTTGCATATTTTCTTACGGAAGTGCCTGATTTAAAGAGTAGGCCTGTGTTAGAGAGTGCTGTGCAGTCAGGCCAGGTGAGGCCACTGCTAAGCCCAGCGTATTCAGTGATCTGCTCAGCATTGTAGACCTCCTTATTTATTGATCTTACCTGAGCCCATTGACATATACCAACTTCCCAGTTCATTCACGATTTGATTGCTTACCTTTGCTTTGTTAACTGTTCATTCTAAAATTGCCTCCTAACAGTGATCTAATATGGTCTGAGTGGAAACTTGTTAACTTTACTTTGATTCATAAATCCAATCACTGACTGATACTTTCTGAAGATGGCTTTCTTCCCTTCCTTTCACTTATTCTTCTCTCCTTTCTCTTTGTTTTCTCTCTTTTTCTATCCCACCTCCTCTATGTCCCCCTGCCTTCCACCCTTTTCTTGTACTTTATTATGGTTTAGACGTGAGATGTCTCAAAAGGTTTTGTGTGAGACAATACAAGAGAGTTTAGGGATGAAATGATTTGGCTATGAGTCCCTTAACCTAATCAGTGCATTAATCCATGATATGCATCAACTTGGAGGTAACTATAGGCAGGGAAGGTGTGACTCAAGGAGGTGGGTTACTGGGTACTCCTTTGGGGTTTGTATTTTTTCCCTAGTGAGTTGAGCTCTCTCTGTTTCCTGATTGCCATGTCCTGAACTACTTTTCTCCTTCACACCCTTCCATTGTGATGTTCTGCCTCACCTTGGCCCCAGACCAAGAGTTTTCCACTTATGGACTGAAGCCTGTAAAACCATGAGCACCAAAAAAACTCTTCTGATTCTAAAATTGTTCTTGTCAAGTCTTTCCGTCACAGAGATGAAGAAGCTGACTAAAACATGGTTACTCCCTTTGTGCCCTACAATTTTGTTCCTTTTCTTCATCATTAAATATTTATTGCAAGCTTATCATATATAAATCAATAAAACAGAGACAATTATTTATAGAACATAGTTTTAAGGCAGCTCTGACTTTGTAGTGTATAAGGCTAAATGAGTAAAAAGATGTTTTCAAGCAACAGAATCAGAACTGTTAGAGAATGACTTTAATTATAATTTCTAACTGCACACCTGCATTTCTTTTCAGCACGATAGCTAAACAGTATTAATTAATTATTTTAAATAAAAACTGTCAAAGTCTACAGATGTGGCCTTTAGAGTTTCCAGATTATTTTTCAGGACCATTTTGGTGAGAGATATGCTGACATTTCCAAAAACAGATAGTCAAAGTTAACATTTTTTTTTCTCAGCTGGCTGAATTTTCAAGACACCAAGTAGACAAAGACTTACAAAGCTGGTGCCACATGTCTCCCTTGCTGATATGGGGATTTTTGCTTCCTAATCAGGTTCTTACAAGTCATTGGCCTTTTCACTGCTGCTTCTTTGCAAGGGGAACGTGGTTCCATGAAAGTTGACATCTTCCTCTTAGATAAATTAGGCTTGATACAATCTATTAGATAAAGGCAACGTATTTTTAAAAATAAACCTGAAATGTTGCTTCGTTTTTCATTGAATTTCTGTTGCCCCATAAGAGCTTTTCTACTAAAAATCAAACAGAAAAACCTTTGTGAACAAATACAGTCACCAGTTTCTAGTAGCAACAGTCTTACTCTGAGGCTTATTTGTATTGAATTTCATGGAGAATGCTTCTGAAATTTATTTAAATAGAACACTGCTAATTATCCCCTTATTTTATGGAGACAAATAATTGAAGACAAAATTTCTCTATTTTCAACCTAAACCATGAGTCCAGGAAACACAGCAGCAGAAAGCATAGTAGTTATACTTTTTCCTCTGAAAATGAACACCAGCAGGTAGGCTTTCTGTCTATGACGCTGGTTGGCTTTACTAATCTGCACCAGGTCTTCACAAATCCTCTTAGTATGGAAAGTTTCAGTAAGAAACAGAATGGGTTAGGTGATTATGTGATATCCAGTTGTATGCCTTCCAGAACTAAGATGCATGAATCAATTCACCATAACTTGCCCAGAGAAATTGTGCAAGGGTATGTCTGGTAGAGAAAGTAGCTATGCAAGTGGAGAGATAGATTAATGTATGAGCAATCATCCTGGACCTCTAACCCCTCTTTGTTGCAAGCCAGCATCAGGTTCTAAAACATCTA
This sequence comes from Sciurus carolinensis, assembly GCF_902686445.1. NCBI lineage: Eukaryota > Metazoa > Chordata > Mammalia > Rodentia > Sciuridae > Sciurus > Sciurus carolinensis. The sequence continues at coordinate 89,500,054 of NC_062215.1, forward strand.
TCTTCTGTCTTTATCTCCACCACCACCATCACCACCACAGTTCAAACTAGGATTCCATCCATTTTTCATTCGGCATCCCAATTGATCTTTAAGTATAGAAATCAAAGGGTATAATTTACTTGCCTAATACCTTTCCTGGTTTTCCTTTACTCTTAAGACAAAGGCACAAACTTTTGCATGGCAGGCAAAGTCCTATGTGCTCCTTTCCAAGCCAGGGAAGCACTTTCCTTCCTCGGTTCACTTTCAAGCCACACAGGGTTTCCCCAGTCTTCAGAACACACATTGTTCTCTTCAGTGTCTCACTTTGCAGACTTGTCCTTCATCCTGAAACACTCTCTTCATCTTCTTCCCCTCCAGAGTGCTCAGTCCATCCCATGAAGCTTTAGGTTCTCAGGGAACTTGTCATATCTTCCACTTATAGCATTTTGTGATTAATTAATATCAACTCTTTAATTAATGATGTGATAAAACAGATTATGAACTCCTCAATAACCAAATTAAAACTCATGTCTGTTGCTTCTACGCCTGATTTCCCAGCATCTAGGATAATGCTCAGAAACTTTGTTCTATTAGCATACAAATAAATAGCTATCCAGTTTAGAAGGCAAGTGAAGTATAGTAAATATGAAATCTTTGGTATCAAACCGACTAGAATTCTAAACCTGGTTTCCTTGTTCACTAGTATTGTAACCTTGGTCAAATTACATAATCTTTATTGGACTTAGTTTCCAACAGAATTAATAATGTCTGATATTCACAGTGTTTGCAAAGATTAAATTAGATAACATCTCTAAATAAAATTATTGCCATTAATATTATGCCACTATTAGATTATTTCTATGGGAATACTGCCTTAATCAACATTCTAATTTCCCTTAAGGGAAACTCATGTCAACCTAGCCAAATGCACTGTTAGTATGGCACTAAAGAGCAAAGTCTTGATGGGGAGTATTGCTCTGAAGCGCTTGAGAGTCATCAGAGACCAGGGACTGAACATTACTTCCTGCTAGAACTCCTCCAGAGGGTCCTGTCTTCAGTATGTAGCCCCTCAGAGTCTCACACGTGATGGCATAATACTCATGCAATGGAAAGCCAATATTAAAGAAAAAAATAATGAGAACATTTCAGCTTTCTCAGATAGTGGTCCCTCAAATGAATTTAAAAAAAAGATTAATAAAATACATGTATGTCATGGTTAAGTTTTTGAAATTTAGGAAAATTTAGGGCAAAATGATAAAAAAATAATTATTTAATTGGTAAACTCTCAGAATATTTGCTAACTAAATTAAGTCATGTCTTTTCTTGTCTGAGTGTTAAATTCTCAGAATTTTCTGGAATGCTCATCTAATAAATGACACATTTTCATATCTGAGTGTGTACAACTAGCTTTTGCATCTAATCCATCAACAAGTCATCCTTGATTATGATAATCAAATGGGCCTACCCTGTATCAGATGCCATGGAAGACCTATGACATACATAGTCATGCATCACTTAATGTCAGGAATCTGGACTGAGAACTGTGCAGTTAGGCAATGTCATTGTGCCACTATCATCATATAATGTCCTCATGCAGACCTAGATGTAGATAGTTCAGTCATTGCTGTAGTTTCTTGATCCATTCAAGAGATATGCACCAGCACTGCAAAGAGAAAGGAACAGACAAGATATATGAGACTACAGCCAGCATAACATGGCACACTGTTTCATACTACATTTTTCTTTAATAAGTATAGGAGTATACTCTATAATCATTAAAAGTTCAGTATAGTAAATACATAAACCTGTTGTTTATCATCATTATCAAGTAAGAAGTACTGTACAGAATTGTGTTCTACTTTTATCTGACTGATAGAGAAGTAGGCTTGTGCACACCAGCATTGTCACAAACAAGTTGCACTGTGGTGGCTTTGATGTCACTGGGTGATAGAAAATGTTCAGCTCCATTGTAATCATGACAGTGATTATAATCACTGTCATGTATGTAGTCTGTCAAGTCCTTATGCAAATCATGACTATAGTTCATGCAGGTAAAGAAATTGTTGTTAAGAAAACAAGATTCTTAAAGGCACTTTGGATTAGACGGAGGGGAGTGAAAAGAGGGGAGGGGGTTGGGGGTAGGAATGATAGTAGAATGAACTGGACATTATTACCCTATGTGCATGTATGATTATACGACCTGTGTAACTCTAGATCATGTACAACCAGAGGAATGAGAAATTATACTTCATTTATGTATGATGTGTCAAAATGCATTCTACTGTCATGTGTAACTAATTAGAACATATAAAAAACTGATAAAAAACAAGAAAACAAGATTCTTTTCAGGATTAAAGATAGAACCTATGGCATATAAAATTTCATAAAATCAATAGTGAGAGAAAAGAGAGTCCCAGGGAGTATTTGATCTTTTGTATGAAAGGTGGTTTTCTTCAGTTAGCTAGAATGGTTACTCTATTCCTCTGTAATGCCTCAGGTAGTTTCTTCTCATTCCATATCCTTAGTTCTTTACCTTGTATCACTGCTTAGAAACCTTTTCTTCTCTATTATTCGGGTTTTCCTCCTGTTTCAGTTTCCCAAAGTCACAGCCACCATGGGAGGAAAAGTAGGACATGCTTGGTGATGATGGGTGAGATGACCAAGGGGGACTTATATGGAAATGCTCTTTCCCTTGATATGACTGTTGTTACCCCATACTTCAGCCCTTTTCCAGTAAAATTCAAAACCAAGAATTTGCAAGCTACTTCTGCTAAAGGCTAAATAGTAGATATCATGGGGTTTGTGGATCATATAGCCTTCTGTCACAACTACCCAAAACTACTTGTCCTGTGTCTATGTAACAGGTGTGTGTGTGCGTTTCAGTAATACTTTGTTACAGACAGGCATCATTCAGGTGTGACCCATGGCTATGATTTACTGAGCCATGGCATACACCATTCCTTTTCTACCTCAATGCTAGTGGTGAGAAAAAGGAGGAAAGAAAGAGAACATTTGGCAACATGGTTCTTCCCCTCCATCCTCAACTCATCCCAGCCCAGTGTCAACTCTGTGGGAGCTAGAAGGTAAATGGAAAGAGAAAAGAAAAAGACAGAAGAAGGGCAAATAGACCTTGCTTCTCATATTCTCCACATACTGATTCTACATCCCAAGCCCTCAATCCTTTCTGTTCTCCTCACATGACTGGTACCAAATTTTCCATGAACCTTCAGTTTAACATTAACTCCTCATTATGCTTCCCCCACCAAATGCTTCCTTTCCTCCCCGTCCTGAGCCCCACTCTCTGTGGCTTCTGCCCCTGCAGGTCAGCCCCAGTCACCTATCTAGTAAGAACATCTGGTATAAATGTGTGCTCTTCAGGAAGGTAGGGAAATACAATGAGAAGATTAAGTAGGTTTCTACAACTTATTCCTGTGACTTTTCAATTAAATACAATAATTACTTGGCTATTCAAGTAGAGTTAATCATAGCATATGAACTTTTACAGAGCTTTTAGAAACTACCACTTGATGCTATTTAAGCCATCAATTGCCTGGTGTTAAGGTTTTAGGCATGTCCACAGGTGGGCTGATGGGAACACTGTTAAAAGAGGCCAAGGAATCTTAAGGTAGTTTTGATTTGCATTTCTCTTATTACTAGAGATGTTGAACTTTTTTTCATATATCTGTTGATTGCTTGTAGATCTTCTTCTGTGAAGTGTCTGTTCATTTCCTTAGCCCATTTGTTGATTGGATTATTTGTATTCTTGGTGTAGAGTTTTTTAGTTCTTTATAGATTCTGGAAATTAGTGCTCTATCTGAAGTATGAGTGGCAAAGATTTTCTCCCACTCTGTAGGCTCTCTCTTCGCATTGCTGATAGTTTCCTTTGCTGAGAGAAAGCTTTTTAGTTTGAATCTATCCCAGTTGTTGATTCTTGCTTTTATTTCTTGTGCTATGGGAGTCCTGTTGAGGAAGTCTGATCCTAAGCCGACATGTTGAAGATTTGGACCTACTTTTTCTTCTTTTTTTTTTTTTTTTTTTTTTTTTTTTTTTTTGGGTGCTGGGGATCGAACCCAGGGCCTTGTGCTTACAAGGCAAGCACTCTACCAACTGAGCTATCTCCCCAGCCCCTTACTTTTTCTTCTATAAGATGAAGAGTCTCTGGTCTGATTCTGAAGTCCTTGATCCATTTTGAGTTGAGTTTTGTGCAGGGTGAGAGGTAGGGGTTTAATTTCATTCTGTTGCATATGGATTTCCAGTTTCCCAGCACCACTTGTTGAAGAGACTATCTTTTCTACATTGCATATTTTTGGCCCCTTTGTCTAGTATGAGAAAATTGTATTTATTTGGGTTTGTGTCCATGTCCTCTATTCTGTACCATTGATCTACCTGTATATTTTGGTACCAATACCATGCCGTTTCTGTTGCTATTGCTTTGTAGTAGAGTTGAAGATCTGGTATTTGATACCCCCTGCTTCGCTCTTTCCGCTAAGGATTGCTTTAGCTATTCTGGGTTTCTTATTCTTCCAGATGAATTTCATAATTGCTTGCTCTATTTCTGTAAAGTACGTCATAGGTGTTGGCGAGGATGTGGGGAAAAAGGTACACTCATACACTGCTGGTGGGGTTGCAAATTAGTGCAGCCACTCTGGAAAGCAGTATGAAGATTCCTCAGAAAGCTTGGAATGGAACCACCATTTGACCCAGCTATCCTACTCCTTGGCCTATACCCAAAGGATCAGTATACTACAGAGATACAGCCACATCAATGTTCATAGCTACTCAATTCACAATAGCCAGATTGCAGAACCAACCTAGATGTCCTTCAATTGATGGATAAAGAAACTGTGGTATATATATACAATGGAATATTACTCAGCCATAAAGAATGATAAAATTATGGCATTTGCAGGCAAATGGATGAAATTGGAGAATATCATGCTAAATGAGATAAGTCAATCTCAAAAAACCAAAGGGCAAATGATCTCGCTGATAAGCGGATGATGACACATAATGGGAGCTGAGAGGGGTTAGGGTTATGATTAGGGTTAGGGAGGGGGGGCAGAATGGAGGAAGGAAGGACTGTATAGAGAAAAAAGAGGGGTAGGGGGGTGGGGGGAAGGGAAAAAATAACAGAATGAATCAATCAACATTACCCTATGTAAATTTATTATTATACAAATGGTATGCCTTTACTCCATGTACAAACAGAGAAACAACATGTATCCCATTTGTTTACAATAAAAAAAAAAAAAGAGGCCAAGGAAGAGGACAATGGACTGTGTAAACAGTATCTTATCTTCCTCCTCCTGGTCTTTCCATGAATATGTGTAAAACAACACAGAAGAGATTAGCAACTGATGCATCTGTTTCTGCTTATTTTTTTCTAACCTCTCTCATTCTTCCCTTTTGGAAGGAATTTTTTCTCATCCACATTGAATTTCCCCTGCCAAAGTTAATAACCTATCCTCACAACCTTTAAATAAATGAGCACCAGTTGGTGATACTATTGGATTGGGGAGAGAAATAATGTTTGGCATGTGTTATAGTAGTTAGACAGATTGGAACCAGCTTAAAGACAGAGCAGGAAGTAGGGCGATTTTGAATTGTAGTTACTGCCCTTAGGTGTACTTTGAGTAAATAGATCAAATACTGGTTCCCAAGATAGCAACAGCCTAAGAAAGCCCAGAATATTGATTTTAAGTGATTTTACCTGCACAGAGAATAGTGATTAGCATTCTAACCACAGTACATTTAAGAGGGAGGTTTCTTGGGTTTTAAGTGAAAAATAATTGCCCTCCCAATTTTAAAATGCTTGTTTTCCCCTTCCATACTCCTCCTCCCTCTCTTTATCCTTTCTAGTAGTTTTTTTTTTTTTTTTTTTTCTTCTCTGTCTCTCCCTCCTTCCTTTTTCTTAATTTTCTTGTGCCTTCACTCTGGTGGTAAAATATCTCACTAGTGAACCATCGATGAACATTATTTAATAGCCTTGATTTTCAAAGACAGCAGATGTTTACTAATTAGAGAAGTGTAAAAGTTTATTGGTTAACTAAAAGTTGAGTGTTGTTTTCTTTAGATAGCAGAAGAGGTAAGTTCTCAATTATTAATATGAAAGTGTCAGAGGAGCAATTAATCATGAGGATTAGATTATCAAAAATATTCAAGGTGATTTTATAATTTGGGAGCTATTTATACCTTAATATCTATGTCTAGTCTCAAGAAAATTAAATGCCTGCTAAAGCTGCAATATAAAGCACTATCATAGGACAAGTTAGTAAGTGATCTTCCTCCTTCCCAACCTGTTATCCTCTGAGTTACACCAAAACTGGATGATAAGATTGTCTGATTCTGCTTCAACTCAGGTGAGTTTAGTTTTCCTACCTTCAACTATTGGTCCTATCTGCTATGAGCAGTGGGGCAGGCTTTTGCTGTATCAATTGACTGTCAAAGATGAACCAGGTGCATCCAGAGATATGTACAGAGATTGTGTCAGAAAACTTCTACTTCTTTCACTTCCGTTCTCCACCTCCAGAATGGTTTGCTTACCAAATCAAAATAAAGACGGGCAAAACTGTGACCAGATCAATGGCAACAACAGCAACTCTTTTCCTATCTTGCACGCTGTGCTTTGAACATGAAAGCTACAATGAGCAGGGTAGGCGATTAAGTGATAAGTGTGTGTTCTTGAAGAGAAGACCCCCACAACAATATGTGTCAACCTTGAGGTGTCTATCAACATCTTGTTTTTTGAGCTTTTAATTGTTTAATTGAACCATTATGTACATAATCTCCCCATTACCCTTTTTTTTCTTTTGGAAGAGGAAGGGTTTATTTGAGGAATCACAGTTTCAGAGATTTTAGTCCATCCAAGGCTGCTGGCTCCATTCCTTGGAACTCTGGGTGAGGCAGAACATCATGGCGGAGGGAAGCAGCTTGCATCATCAGGAAGCAGAGAGAGCGAGAGAGACTCCACTCTCCATATACAAGATACATATACCCAGTAGCCACACCCCAATTCCCACCTCCAAAAAAAAAAAAGAATTTGGTGGGGCAATTTTGTTGAATTTTATGTTTTCAACTTTTCATTTTGAAGTAATTTCAGACCTCAAAGTTGCAAAGATAGCAGACTTTCTATATATCTTTCTCAGTTTTCTCAAATATTCAAATCTGAGCCATAATACGAGCATTGAGACCAGGAAGTTAACATTGCTTCAATTCTATTAACTCTTTTGTAGACTTTATTCAGACTTGGTTTCTTGTCCTACTAATGCCACCTTTCCTGTCCCAGAGTCCACTTAAGCTTCCAGTCTAGGATCATACATTTTATTTTAGTTGTCATGGCTCCACTGTCTTAGTTCCTTAATCATTCTTTTCATTTCATGACCTTGATGCTTTTGAAGAGTAATGACCAATTCTGTAAAATGTTCAACAAGGTGGGTTTCCCCATTACTTTTTAAAACAATCTCAAAGAATTTAAATGTCTGTTTTGAAAGAATCAAATGAAGCAATATTGCGATCACACTTCATCCCCCTCACCATTTTTTAATGAATTTTTATTTACTTTCTATTTAAAATACCAAGTCATCCAAAACACTAATTTCCTACATACTAGTTTCCCTGTTAATAATTTATATGATATTAACACTATAATGATCTAAATCAGGAAATGACTATTGATACAATATTCTCAAATCTTTGGGCTTTTGTCCAAACTCATCAGTTTTCTCCTAATCTTGTTCTGACTTTCTAGTCTAAGAGTAAATTCAGATCTCACATTGCCTTCATTGTCAAGATCCTTCATTTTCCCTAGTCTGGGGCTAGTTTTCAACTCTTATGCTTCATGACCCTGATAACTGTGAAGATCACTCCTGATTTATACTTCCAAACTGGGGTTTTGTCTAATGTTTTACTCAAAATTAGATTGAGGGTATACCTTTTTGTCAAGAATAGTATCAAATCAAGAGTTATGTGACCTCAACATGTCTTGTTACAGGTTAATTTTTATCACTTTGTTAACGTGGTATCTGGAAGCTTTCTCCACCACAAAGTGATATTTTTTCTGTTATAATTTTTAAACATCATGTGTGAAGTTACTTTGAGACTGTGAAAATATCCTTTTTCTCATCATTCTTTTGCTTATTAATTTTAGCAACCATCAACAATTCTTACCAGCAAAATTTATAAATATATTCGTCAAATAGTGTTTAACTGTTTCCATCATTCTCACTGTTTATTAATTTGGGTTGTACTGAAAATAATTTCTCTTTTCCTTATTTATTCATGTAATTATTTATATCAGAATGAACTCATGGATAGTTAGTCCATCACTATCACAACTTGGTTCTTCAGATTGCCCCAAATTTGGTCTTTGGGAGTTCTTCCAGGTTACATATTTATATTAGTATTTTTTTAGAGGAAAAAATAAAATTTCATGGATGCCGATCATTTAATGCTATAGAACAAATAATCCCCAAACAGTGGTTTAAAACAGTGTAACTCTCATGCTTCAGTGAATTAGCAGAGTTGGTGCTAATTCACTTAGTTTCCTTCTAACAGTTACCATAAGACACTGGCTGAGACAATGCTGTAGGCTTCTTTATTTACATGTTGAAGCCTAGCATAGAATAATAGTTGGGGACTAGTCAGCTATTTTTTTCTTTACATAGTTAATACAAAATGACTTGTTAGGCTTCTTCACATTACAGCCATTTTAGACACAGTGGTCATTTGACATGGTAAGAAGCTTCTTCCAGAACAGGTGCTCCAAGGGACCCAGGTGAAAGTTATAAATCTCTTGATGAGCAAGCTTAGATACCACTCATCATGCATCTTCCATATTCTGTTGACCAAAGCAGTTTTAGGCCATGGAATTCAAGGTTGGGAGTCGATGTATGACTAATAACTCTCATGGGGAAAAGGTCTGCTCAAGATGGAGGAAAGAAATCAATGAAGTCATTTTGGAGATAAACTACACATATCTGGCAATGATTTATATCAACTTAATATTAATACTCTCTATCTACATGCATTGAATCAAGGAATTATTTCTTTTACCATGCTTATGAATTCTAAAGGAATACAAACTAAATGAAAGAGAAACTTCATTATCACTCATTTAATATGGTGCTATTGTGGTACTAAATGCTGCATAATAGGAAGTTTGAATCTGACACACCAAACCCTATCTTTTAATCAATTGTAAAACCTCTGTGTAGACTGCACATTGTGGAATCTTTTGCTGATGGAGGGAGATAGAAGTACAGGAAATGTAGTAAAGTTCACAGTCATGTGAGTCAGCTTTCTGTCACTGTAACAAACACTGAGATGATCAACCTATGAAGAGGGAAAGATTTATTTTGGCTACAGCTTTGGAGATTCCAGTGGATGGCTGGTCACCAGTGTTGCTTTCAGGCATGCAGTGAGCAGTGCACCCTGGTGGGAACATGAGCAAAATGACTGACATGACCAGGACACAAAAGAAGGAGGAAGGGGCTGAGGTCCCATTATCCCCTTCAAGGTCACACCCTGAATGACCTAATGATCTCCCACTATGCCCTACTTCTGAACACTTCCACCATCACCCATTAGCACCACTCTGGGAACTAAGCCTTCAACACATGAGCCTTGGGGAACATTTAAGATCCAAAGCATAGCATATACTTATGTGCTTATATAAACTTATAGCATATACTTCCATGCCGTACATATATAGTTAAGATGGAGTTTTTTTTCTTTAGAGATTTTATTGGGATCCTCTTTCCTCTGTCAGTTGTTTTTTCCATGATTCTGCAGTTAATTGTTTACTCGCATGTGTTCATAAGATAGCATTTATACCAGATTTGCAATCTGCACTCTCAATAAGCCTATAATCTGTTTTATGTAACAAAGAATACAGTCTAAATTTTCTCTTAAAATTTACAAAAACAAATATATTATTTTCCAATAAATACTTTTTGAAGCCTGAATAAAGACTGACCTCTTGTACTTTTCTTCCAAGAACTGTGTCATTAGTCAGAATTCTGTGCCATTAGAAATGCAGTCCTTCTGTTCAAACAAATGGGCACAAATGTTCCTGTCAGATGGTGAGTATGCAGTGCATCCAGAAGCCACTGGAGCAGGTGTTTTGTCGTAGATGCAAAAATAACTAGAGAGGAACAAGTGAGCACAAGATCCTTAATGCTCTACTGAGTTCTAGGAGAGATGAAGATGAAATTAAAACATCAAGATAAAGTCTCTCTAGCCATGCTTGGGAATGTGAGAATGGATGAAGCAGAAGGAGAGCAGAGTTCTATGAAGGGATGATTTGGAAGCTGGATTTACACTAGATGCCCAAATTTCTAAATTGAATAATAGTAAGAAATACATGTTGTATGTGATTTAAGGTTAAGAATTTATAAGACAGCCATTATTGGTAAATTGCACTATCCATGAGAGTACTAAAAGGAAGTCTTTCAGCTAATTGATTAGCCCGATGTGGCTGTAGAAGAAGGGCTAATCCTGTAGCGAGCTAACCATATGACTTACTAGGTGGCTGTGGTGAGGTTTGAGACAGATGGGAAAAGGTTGCTGCTTTTTCACTTTCAGGCAGAGGTGTCTGTTCCTGTTCTACCTGTGCCTTTTTCTTTAGGAATTCATTACTATTTAATCTAACCATGTCAAAAGTCAGAATTGAGTTGAAGGAAGATGACCAGGTTTCCTAATCTGATGATATTTCTCTCCTCTAGTGTAAAGGTTTGATAATTATGCCATATCATTATTCGATGTGGAAATTGACTGGTTTGGTGTGGTGCATTGGAGATGTACATTGTATAGAGGATATTATTGTGATTTATGGTCAATAAAAGTTGAAATCATTTCCTTTTTTCATAGAAATTTTATCTTGAGCTGGTATTTTACTTCCAGTACTTGCTTTAATCAAATAGGCACAAATCTAAGATATAGTCTATATATTGTATAATTTAAAGAAAAATCTAACTGCTGAAAATTTCTGATTTCAGATGAAATGTACCTTAAAACTCATGTGCAAAGGATGTATAAGTTTTAGAAGGAATTCAGAGAACTTTTTAAGTAACTAACCTGCTCATCCTGAGCAGGGTTCTCAGCATGAGCCTTGTTGCTAAAATTTTGGTCAGGATGACTCTCTGCACATGACTGCCTGTGCCAATGTAAATTTTTACACTCTTTGCCCCCAGTTAATTATTAACATAAGAGCCACCAAACCTGTGACAACCAAACCTGCTTCTCCCTTTTTCTCTTTGAGGTACTGGGATTAAAACCCAGGGCTTTATGCATTCTAGGCAATTATCTACTTCTTAACTATACCAACCCCCCTGCTTCTCATTTTAACATTCTACCCAGAGAAGCACTATTACCCAAGCTGAGAATCTCTGGACTAGGGGTTATATTTATATGTTTTAGAAGAGGATATACATTCCAGATGTTAGGCTAAGCACATGCAATTCTCACACATTTGTCCTTAGAAATGATGGAGGAGGAAAACTCAGTGTAATTTCATTGTTTTGCAATTCTTTTACAATATGTTGATCTCTTCTGGAGCAAAAATTGTTAACATGAACAATTAGATGATATCTCAAATATGTATGTTGGGTTCATTGAGGTGATTCCTTTTTCTTCTCTGAGTTCTGAATCAATTGAGATGAAAGACAAGGGGCTAAGACATAGGGAGCTAAATATTTCATGTGTTGAGCTGCTATCAAAGAATGTGGCTTATATCTGAGGGCAACTGAGCTTCCTTATACGATAATGCAAGAGTCTTACAACTCAATCATGGCACCATTGACTGGGACAGGCCTTCCTATATTTAGAGATGTTGCTGCTACCTGGGGAACATCCACAGTATAGAAGAGCAAAGGAGAACTCATGATTTCTGCAGCAGATCCTCTTGTGAGCAAGACAACAAGGAAGGCATTGCATTATGTATGGCCATGTTCTTCCAAATATTCCATTTAATTCCCTTCCCTCCAGCAATGGAATAAGTGAAGAGGAGACAGATCAGCAGTGTTACAGCTAGCAGAGCTTCCTTTCTGTGGGAGACATATCACAAGTTGAGAAGAATCAGATTTCTCTAATTTTTATATAGAAATGAAAAAGTACACCTTCGGATGGGGTGGATATAAGGAGCAAAAAACCATGATGATTGTTTAAGAGAAAATTAGGGTGCGTAATTATCAGAACAGAAATAAATAGGCCATCTCCTACATATCTTCTCTACTCCAACCTGGGTCAAGTCACAGCATTGGTCTATGTTATCAGAGAAAGCCTGATATTTGGTGGCTTATATGGAAAAGACAAGTTGTGTTACCCGAATGGAATAGAGATTTCCCTATCCAGAATCCGACCCTGAAATCATTTTTGGCTACACAGGCAGCTACCCAATACTCCCCTCCTTTTGGAAAATGGGCCAGAATACAAGCTACAAAAGTTTCTTCTTGCCTTTGTAGCCCCCACTTTCAGATATGTTGTACAGATTGATGCATCAGACAGTCTAATAGCAAATCTTAATTATAAACAGATGTGAATAATTTTTAACCATCACATTTTTAAGGAAAGTGGGTATCTCCAAAGCAGGGAACTCAACAAATGGAAGAATCTGCTTCCACGAAAAGGGGATAATTGAGTAAGTATACTTAGAAAAAACAGATTTGGCATTGCTTTTCTGATTAGCCATTCTGGCTACACAAAGCTAATGGTACAGCAGAACCCTCAGGAGGGAAAAAAAAAAAACAGGAAAATTACTTAGAACCTAGAATTTTAAGACAAATTCTTACTGTCCTACACACATGTGAGAAAAAAACATAAGAAAACTTAAAAAAATTAGGCATGTGAAATAAGTAGTGCTTTCTAGACATAGAGCTCTCTGAAGAGTTGAAAGATGTGCTTCAGAAAGAAGAAAATTATTTAAGAAAATAATGTGATGTCAATGATTCTTTAGGATATGCTAAGTCAAAATGAGAAAGAATGTGGATCCAAGAAATAGTGATAGTGACTCAGAAAAGCAATTAAAGATGAAAATAACTAAGCGTCAGACCTAGATAATCTAATCTAGATTAGAGCCAAAGGAAGAGGAGACATATAGATTCCATGGCTGAGATCATATGTGAGTTAGGAAACAACTTTAGGTTGTGAGCAATTCAGAAATGCACAACAAAATAGATAAATGAATAATAAATAGTGTAGGTAATAATAATAGAATAAATAACAAATAGTATAGGTAATAAAATAGATTAATTATGTAGGAATAATAATAGATTAAATATACATATGTGCATCTATATATGTGTGTATATGTGTACGCATGTGAGTGTGTGAGTGTGTGTGTGTGTGTGTGTGTGTGTGTGTAAACCTTTTGGTGAACACCTGCACTATGCCTTGATGATGCATCCAGGTCTCTTGGTATGGTGGGGAGAATGGGCATAAGGTGAGGCACTTGCCTTTTCATTTCTGTGTTTAAGACCAGAATGCTATTGACTGCTTCTTGTTCTCCTCTTGCATTTCTTTTTATCTTCTTTATATGTGTTTTGAGGGCATTTTTCTTCTTGATAAAAAGCATAAATTTACCATATTTATCATTTTTAGTGTACATACAGTAGTGTTAACTATATGTTTATTTTTGTGCAACAAATATGTAGAATTCTTTCTTCTTGCAAAAACTGAAACTCTATGCTCATTCATTCACTCCACTTAACTTCTTGCCCCAGTCCCTGGTGACCCTGATTCTACATTTAATTTGTAAGAGTTGACTATTTTAGATACTTACCTGGAATTGTGCCAGTTTGTGTGTTTATGTGTGTGTGTGAGAGAGAGAGACTAGCTTATTTTACTCAGAAGATGTCCTTAGGATGCATCCACATTGTAACATATGACAGGACTTCCTTCTTCCTCAGGTCAACTAATATTCCATCACATGCATATACCATGTCTTATCCATTCATCTGTTATGGGACACATAGTTCACTTCTATATTTTGACTCTTCTGAATAATGTTGCATTGAATCTAGATATGCAAATTCTTCTTTGTGATCCTGTTTTCCATTATGTTGGATAAATATCCAGAAGTGGAATGCCTGAATCATATGGTGGTTATATATTTAACTTTTTGAGAAACCTCTGTAGATTTCCCATAGGTATCAAACCATTTTGCTTCTCCACCAACTGTGCACAAGGATGATTTCCCCACATTCTGGTAAAATAAAATAAAAGGTGTCTCCCTGCTTGAAGATAAATTAGCAAAACATTTAGTTATAGATTGTAGATATTTGACAACTTTTACAATGTAAAATTAAAGGGGACCAAGTTGAGATAGAAGGAAAAAGAAAAGTTGAAGGTCAGTGCATTAAAATGAATGCTCTCACCTTACAAAGTGGTTGAAGAACATTTCTATGAGTGGATGTAAGTTAAATGTTATCATAGTGGGAAGTCAGTACCATTCCATTAATGGATAAATCAATGGCAGGATAAGTATAGAATTTATAGGTATGGAAAATATGACTTTAAAAGCAGAAGCAATAGAAAGTGTGGACTCTGGAGAGATGCAGTGATGGTAGAGAGCATGAGAGCAAGGGGTAGCTTCTTTTCACTTCATTTCATTTGAATGGTTTATATTCAGTGATACTCAGTTTTTAAAAATAACAAGGGGACTAATATTACATAATTATATTATTTGCTACTGAATGGCAAGCTCTTTTTATTCAAGCATATATATTCAGTAGTAAATAATATAAATAAGTAATATTAGTCCCTTTTACTCTATTTTATTTTTGTCGGATGGCCTATTATTTGTGACAGGGAGTTGAATATCTGCAGAATAATTTCTTCATTTACAAATTACCTAGGAACTGAACAGCTATATAAGAAGTTAAAAGTGTCCAACAACAACAACAAAAACCAAAACAATTATCTCCTATGACATATTGTTATTTATAGTCACAGCTGTGGTGAATACCTCTAAGCACAGATTACTTGAGATAGATAAGACAGTTCCTAAAGAAGTCATGAGGTCTAATCATTTGTCTCCAGTTTAAACCATTCTTCACCTTAAGTTTTAACTCTCCCAGGGATGACCTTTATTCTTCCTTGTGTCGTGTGTAAGTCCTGCTTTCAATTAAAATTGGAAATTCTTGATTATTTAAAAAAAATAACAAGGGGAGATGTGTTAGATAATAAAGAGGCACTGGTCTCAGGTTCTCATTTGCTCAGTCACAGTCTAGTTGCGTGATTTGGGGTAGATTTAGCACATGGCCTTTAGGGTCTTTATTTGTAAAAACATTTGATTTTCATGATTAAGTTTGGACTTGTAAAACATTTGAGTTTTTTCAACCGCTATGATTAGGATGGTAAGTTTATAAAGTAACCAAAAAGCTGTTAATGTGACAATATATATATTTTTTCCTTTAGCAATACTGGGGATTAAAACCAGGGCCTTCACATAGCAGGCAAGTACTCTACCACTCAGCAACATCCCTCCACTTTTTATTTTATTTTTAAACAGGGTATAGCTAAATTTCACAGACTAGCCTTGAATTTATGATCTTCATGCCTTGGCCTCAAAGATAGCTTGGGTTATAGGTATGCATCACCACACCCAGTCACAAATATTTCTTAATGTTTTAGTTCTACTAGAATTACCATGCTTAGTTGTTGATCTCTAAAGCATTAGAATTAGACACAATCATTATGAATAAATCACAGGAAGGAATTATAGAACTCAGTTGTACTGTACTGTGAATTTAATTTGGACTTCATTTTTTAAAAACAGAATTACTTGAAGAAATTTAGACCAGGGCTTCAGAGTAGCTGCATTTAATTGGACCACCAATCATTTGCTTGTGTTAATGCAACAATGCGGAAAAATTGACATGGAGGTATTTGCCATCTTAAAATTGTGATATTATGATGCAAATATTTCATGGATATACAAGTGATATAGACACTCCTCAGAAGACATGATTAAAACAACAACAATGAGCACTTGCCTGGCATGTGTGAGGAGGTCCTGGGTTCAATCCCCGAACAGGATGGTGGTGGTGGGATACATTTACCCATAGATTCTCTAGCTTCAGCTTACTCAAGATGGTGTCAAAAGCCCAGCATGATTTAATAACTAGAAAGCAATTGTTTGCCTCTGAATTCCTAGTGAGAATATCCATTACTGCAAGGCCAGATGTTCAGGTTCATGCTTTTTTGTGTGTTTTTTCTGGTTTTTGATTTTCTGAGTGCTGTTAATCATATGAGGTAGATATGCAGTGTTCGCTCCATTTTGTTAGCCTTTTATCATTTTAAACAGTTACAGATTATGTCTCCATGGAGTGTGCTAGAAATGTCCTTATGTTGCACCAGCCCATGCTTTATGAGATAAACAAATGAGTAATTCAAGCTTTGTAGCGGGTACGTGTGTCACATAAGGGCTAAGTCATAATTTTCAAATTGTCTGCCAATGCACATTAAATCAAAGTGTCTATCTGAAACAGTAGTATATTTCATGAGCTGTGTAGAACAGTTAGTTATCTTATCTCTATGAACTCTTTTTTTTTCTTCCTTTCCAGTTTTACTAGGAAGGTAGGAATGGAGGGCACAAAAGTATAACTTAATGTTAAAATCAAGGTCAAGGTACTGAAACCCAAATGCTGCATTTTTCACTTCTAGCATTTTGAAAATTTAGCAACTTGTGCATCAAAAGGGCATATGAAAGACTGACTATAATTTACTTTCTTGAGGTTTTAAAGAAAATATAAATATAAATATATGTGCATGTGCTTGTGTGTGGGTATGTGTTGGGTCTATGTGTAAGTATTTCCACAGACTGGGATAAAGATAGAGAAGGTTAGTGATACATATCTTTCCTGTGGCAAAACCTTTTATTTAACTTCATGACCAAAATGAAAACTGGCCTCAGAAGTATCCGTTCAAGTCTGCTGCTCTGGGAAATCATGTGTAAGCAATCACAGGCATCTTCAAACTGAACTAACTAATGTCCCCCATGGAGACGTTATTTCGTGATTTTTAACAGCATTTTTACCCATTTGTCACTTCTTTATGGAACAAAATGATCATGAAAAGGAATATTATTAATTTGTGATGCTGATTGCATTCTATTTCAGCTGATTAAAGCCAGCTGGGAAACAGTACCCCAATCCTGTTTGTAAGAATCATATATAGCATGTGGAAGATTCATAAAAATCCTTAGTAATTTGTTAAATAATGTGCCAGGTGATAGCAATAGATTTGTAATATTTTAGAAAGGCCTATCTTTAATTCATGAACATTTCAATTACCTTAAAAACTTATGCCAGGAGGGCAAAGCTGTCTGACCCACTTACAGTTATTACAAACTCTGTTTCTAGTTACAGTTTCAAAGTAGGCTATTGCTGTTGCCTATGTTCAAAATTTTATTGAGGACATTTCTCTTTGACTCTTGAATGCCTAGGTAGTTACTTGGGATAGTTATTTTGATTTTCTATTCTTTCTTTCTCTTTTATTTTTATTTTATTTATTTATTTTATTTTGGGGGAGAGTTATCAGGGATTGAACTCAGGGGCACTCAACCACTGAACCACATCCCCCACCCTATTTTGTATGTTATTTAGAGACAGTATCTCACTGAGTTGCTTAGTGCCTCGCTTTTGCTGAACCTGACTTTGAACTTACAATCCTTCTGCTTCCGTTTCCCGAACCACTGGGATTATAGGTATGCGCCACTGTGCCTGGCCTCTCTTTTATTTTAAAAATGAGCCTATATTTTATAAAATTTTGCTCAGTGATCAAACAGTGACAATCATCATATGCTAAAGTCATAATATCAAAAGGGCCACCAGAGATGAAGGCGAAATGCTATTAAAGGCATCTGTCTTGACTGCTAAATCCCAGAAAAATCATAAGGCATTGCAATTGTTAATTTAATTTTCTAGACCAAGTTTCTCATACCTGTATTATAACATACATGCTAACAAGTTATAAACAGTGTTAGTGCAATCAAGTATCACTAAGACAAAAAGAGTTTCTTAACTCATAGACATTTCTTATGAATTAAATAAATTCTTCTGAATATATTGTTTTAGAAAGAGTACTATTGATAAGCTGTAATGTACTCCAGGGTACTAGGGCTAGAACAGAGAATAAAGTATATGCAATACAACCCATATGAATCTTTTAGCATAATGGTGAAGTTATATATCATGAAAGTAATTGTAAAAATAGCCGATTATTGTTCTGATAAGCATCACAAAGAGTAAGTTCTGAGTATAATGAGTGACATTAGTAAGGCCATGAAAACTTTGAAAATTTTCTTGAGGAAATATAATTAAAACCCAGAATGAATGAAGGGAATTCGATCAAGAAGAGGAGAAAGCTTATTTCCAACAAAGGAAATACTGCGTGCAAATCCGTAAGTAACGAAGATGCTGCATGAATTGAAATAATTGAAAGAGAACCTTGTGGCTAAATTAGAGCCAGGAACAGAGGCAAAGAATGGCACAAAGTTAAGCTATATTACTAAGTTGGGGAAGGCAGGGAGATTACACAGGAGTTTGTAAGCCAGACTAATGTATTTATACTTCACAAAAAAGGATTGGAACCATTGCAGAATGTTAAATTGAAGAATGCCATGATTATGTATGTTTTAAAAAGATCACTCTGATATCACTGTAGAGAATGAGTTGGAGGTGATTGGGGAAGAAGACTGAATTAAGAAAGACCAGGCAAGAGTCTACTTTCATTCTCCACAGAGATAGGATCATAGAGTTGATTAAGATGTCAGTGGAAATGGAGAAAAAAATGATGTGCTGAGGAAATATGTGAAAAATAGAGTACCAGAGACACACTGGACATAGGAGTAAAAAGAAAGAAGTATCCAGGACAACACCCAGAGTTCTGGCTGGAGTAACAACAGCATCGATGGCAGTACTGTTAGACAATGAGTGAGCCATAAGTTAGACAAGGGAATAAAGCAGGCTGCGAAGATCTTTATTCGAACTTTGGATATATGGTAGTTGAAGAGTCTGGAAAAATAGCCTTGTGGAGATGTCACATAGACTACTGCAACTAAGTGGAAAAGTAAGCCTGGCAACTATTGGTGTCACCATTGGTAATTGAATGCTTGGAATCGGATGAGATCCACCAGTGTAAAAAGAGAGGGAATGTTCAATAAAGAGATGAAGGCTTAAAATCATGCCTCACGACCTCCAGTATTTAAAATTCAAGTGGTAGAACATGGCATGAGTTTCCAGTTTAATGTAGGCCAATAATTAGCAAGGTATGCTTAACATAGAATAAAAAAGTTTGACACTGGATATAGATTTTTGGTCATGATCAAGGAAGTCCTGTATTTTCAGCAGGACCCATATTATTTCTGACTTTCGATAAGTTTTACCTTCTAAAACTTCCATTTGTCTCTTGGTAAAATCAGAGATTACCCAACTGCAGAGTAGCTTATCACTTCAGCAGACATTTCTACTAGGAATCATTTCCAACTAAATAGAATATAAGAGATCTGATAGAAGAGGCAATGGATGAGTGAGTCTAGATAGAGTTT
Source organism: Sciurus carolinensis (assembly GCF_902686445.1). Lineage (NCBI taxonomy): Eukaryota > Metazoa > Chordata > Mammalia > Rodentia > Sciuridae > Sciurus > Sciurus carolinensis. The sequence goes on from NC_062215.1 coordinate 89,519,576, forward strand.
AGGAAATAAATAACATATAGGAGATTACCAACATGAAACTCTGCATAGCTTGTGGCATCAGGCCACTGAGTACATGGGAGGTCGAGGGAAGTCTCAGGTATAGCTAAGACAAGAAGAAGTTGCAAAAACTTGAGAATAAATTTTGCCAAATAGAAATTTTATGTAAGGTTTGCCTTTTAATAATATTGGTAGTTTTTTTTAAATATACTTCAAGGCACTTAATAATTATATTATTCTATTCCCCAAAGCAATACTGTACCTAATGAAAGAAAAAAGAAAGGAGAGAAAATTATGTAAATACAAAGAAAGGACAAAATAGGATCACTGGGCAAGACAAAATTGAGGTCCTATTCTCCATCCTTTTCCTTATCTGCCTGCATGATTCAAATGAAAGTTAATGGACAGAGAGCAATGGTATGCACTGAGATTTCTCTTAAAGTCTACATGCCTGATTATGTCTCTTTTGAAGAAGGGATTAGAAACTCATTTCCCTTCCCTCTCAAAATTGCTTGATCATTTCCATCTCTCTTGGGCCTTCAGAGATCTTTGCTGTCTTGTGACTTAAGCAACTTTGTCTACTTGGCCTTAGATACTCCTTACTCAGTCTTATTTTTTTAAATTTATCACCCCATTGTTTATGGGGTTCACCTGGAGTGGTTATAGGTTAACATTTTGTGCTATGAAAACAGCTTCTTTCTTAGGCAATGTCTACTGCAATTCCTAACATGTAAATTACTGAGCTCAATAGCATGTCTGCCTCTGACCCTATCCACAAATCATCGACTAGATATGGGAAGTCCTGTTGAAACCAACTGGAGTAGTGCTTAAAAATAAACAAAATAGAGCACTAATTTCCATAATATATAAAGAACTCAAAAAACTCTACACCAAGAATACAAATAACCCAATCAACAAATGGGCTAAGGAAATGGACAGATACTTCACAGAAGAAGATGTACAAGCAATCAACAGATATATGAAAAAATGTTCAATGTCTCTAGTAATAAAAGAAATGCAAATCAAAACTACCCTAAGATTCCATCTCACCCCAATTGGAATGGCGATTATCAAGAATACAAGCAACAGTAGGTGTTGGCAAGGATGTGGGGAAAATGGTACACTCATACATTGGTGGCAGGGTTGCAAATTAGTGCAGCCACTCTGGAAAGCAGTGTGGAGATTCCTTAGAAAACTTGGAATGGAACCACCATTTGACCCAGCTATCCCACTCCTTGGCCTATACCCAAAGGACTTAAAATCAGCATACTTCAGTGATGCAGCCACATCAATGTTCATAGCTGCTCAATTCACAATAGCCAGATTGTGAAACCAACCTAGATGCCCTTCAATGGATGAATGAATAAAGAAACTGTGGTATGTATACACAATGGAATATTAATCAGTCATAAAGAATAATAAAATTATGGCATTTGCAGGCAAATGGATGAAATTGGAGAATATCATGCTAAGTGAGATAAGCAAATGTCAAAAAACCAAAGGACGAATGATCTCACTGATAAGTGGATGGTGACACATAATGGGGGGTGGGAGGGGGGCAAGAATGGAGGAAGGAGGGACTGTATAGAGGGAAAAGAGGAGTGGGGGGGAAGAAAAAAAATAACAGAGTGAATCAAACACCATTACCCTATGTAATGTATGATTACACAAATGGTATGCCTCTACTTCGTGAACAACCAGAGAAAAAGTTGTACCCCATTTGTTTATAATAAAAATAAATAAATAAAAAATGTAGTTAAGCTTTCTGTGTAAACATTTTAAAAGATTTAGAGGGATAAAAATTACTCATAAAATTGTTTTAACTTTAAAATAAATACATTTTATAGAGTTAAACAGGTGTTCTTTTCATTTGAAACTCTTAGAACCTTAATACATAAATTTGTATGATGTGCTTGTAACAGATTTGGTGTGAATTTTCTGTAGATTATAGATGGTAGAATGATTATAGATGGTCAATGTTTCCCAGATTGCATATTCCCTGAAATATAGTAGAAATGTTGAGTTAACTAAAAAGGAGATGAGGCACCTATTGATTAGCCTAGTTCTAGATTTCTGTTCAGTTGATTCTGTTCTGTATTGGGAAGTCACTAATTGACCCAGTTGGATTCTCCATTGTGGAAGACAGAAATGGTGCTGGGAAAATATCAGGAATAAGTGGAGATGAGCTTAGTAAGCAGTCAGAAAGAAACTGTGTAATTTGTATGGTGGAATCCCCACCACATGGACAAACAGAGAAACTCAACTGAGGGTTTAGCAAGATGCATTAGTTACCAGAAGTATTTTTAAAACTTCTCTATTTTTCTTAGACTCTCAGTGATGGCCGACACTTGTCCTGGTTTTCCATAGACTGTGATCTCCATGTTCCAGTGTTCCCTGCATTCTTTACTGACCTAACCAACCTCACTTCTTTTCCTTACAGCCTAAAGAACCCCCAAAGCAGGAGCCAACTCCATTTTATATCCTAGAGAATGGCATGAATTTCCCTGAAAAAACAATAGAGTGAAAAACAAGCGAGGGGTCATTCTTCCAAACCTTTCAGAGCTCCTGGTGAAACTGGCTTGTTCACTGTCATGTCTGCCATTCTCTTCTTCCCACTGAATGAGAATTCACTTGGATTTATCCTTTTCCTTTTTTCCAGATGATGTCTGTGGATAAATGCATAGGAATAGAAGGCTCTTATACCTAATCAATCCGTTTCTTTTTATTTTTTTAAGATGACATCTTTTTAGTCTTCTGTAATAGTGAAATTTTGGCTCTAGAGACCCCTGTTTTTCTTGTTCTTTTTACATATACATGAGAGTAGAGTGTATTTCAACATATTATACATATATGGAGTATAACTTATTCTAATTAGGATACCATTCTTATGGTTGTACATGATGTGGGTTTCACTGGTGGTATATTCATATATGAACATAGGAAGGTTATGTTCGCTTAATTCCACTGTCTTTCCTATTCCCATTCCTCTCACTTCTCTTCATTACCCTTAGTCTAATTTACTGAACTTCTCTTCTTCCCTCCCTGCCTTATTGTGTGTTAGCATCCACATAGCAGAGAGAACATTCAGCCTTTGTTTTTTAGGGATTGGCTTATTTCACTTAGCATGATAGTTTCCAGATTCATCCATTTACTGCCAAAAAGTCATCAAGTCATTTTTATGGCTGAGTAATATTCCACAGTGTATATATATATCACATTTTTTTAATCTATTCATCTGTTGAAGGGCATCTAGGTTGGTTCTATAGCTTAGCTATTGTGAATTAAGCTGCTATAAATATTGGTGTGGTTGCATCACTGTAGTATGCTGATTTTAAGTCCTTTGGAATATACCAGGAATGGAATAACTGGGTCAAATGGTGATTCTATTCCAAGTTTACTGAGGAATCTCCATACAGCTTACCAGAGTGGTTGCACCAGTTTGCAGTCCCACCAGCAATGTATGAGTGTAACTTTTCCCCAACATCTTCCAACACTGTATTCTTGATAATTGCCATTCTGACTGGAGTGAGATGGAATTTCAGTGCAGTTTTAATTTGCATTTATCTAATTGCTAGAGATATTAAACATTTTTTCATATATTTGTTATGCATTCATAGTTCTTCTTCTGAGAAGTGTTTGTTCAGTTCCTTTGCCCATTTGTTGATTGGGCTATTTGTTTTTTTGGTGTTAAGTGTTCTGAGTTATTTATATATTATCCTGTAAATTACTGCTCTGTCTGGGTTGCAAGTAGCAAAGATTTTCTCCCATTCTGTAGGCTCTCTCTTCATACTTTTGATTGTTTCCTTTGAAGAAGCTTTTAGTTTTATACTGTCCCATTTACTGAGTCTTAATTTTACTTCTTGCACTTTTGGAATCTTATTGAGGAAGTCAGCTGCTAAACTGACATGATGGGAGATTGGGTCTACATATTCTTCTAGTAGGCACATTGTCTCTGGTCTATGGAGAAAAACTAGAAGCATTCCCTCTAAAAACTGGGACAAGACAGGGATGCCCTCTTTCACTAATTCTATTCAACATAGTCCTTAAAACGCTAACCAGAAAAATTAGGCAAAAAAAAAAAAAAAAAACAAAGACAGAAATAAATGGGAACAAATAGGAAAAGAAGAACTCAAACCATCTCTATTTGCCAATGACATGATCTAGAAAACTCCACCAGTAAACTATTAGAACTCACAAAATGAATTCAGCAGAGTAGTAGGATATAAAATTAACCCCCATAAATCAATTATGTTCCTATAGACCAATAATGAATCAGCTGAAAGAAAAATTAGGGAAACTATCCTATTCAGGATAGCCTGAAAAAAAAAAAAAAAACCTTGGGAATAAATGAAACAAAATAATTAAAAGGCTTCTACAAAGGAGACTACAGAATACCAAAGAAAGAAATTGAAGAAGACCTTAGAAGATGGAAAGATTTCCCTTGTTCTTGGATAGGCAGAATTAATTTTGTCAGAATGGCCCTACTAACAATAGTGCTATACAGATTTAATGTAATTCCTATTGAAATTCCAATGACATTCATCATAGAAATAGAAAAAAGCATTCACAAAATTCATCTGGAAAAATAAGAGGCCCAGAATAGTCAGAGCAATCCTTAACAAGAAAAGTGAAGCAGGAGACCTCACAATATCAGACCTTAAATTATACTACAGAGCTATAGTAACAAAAACAGCATGGTATTGGAACCAAAGCAGACATAAAAACCAATGAAACAGAATAGAAGACACAGACAAACCCACATAAATACAGTTATCTCATACTAGACAAAAAACTCATAAACATACATTGGAAAAGAATAATGTAGAGCAGTAACTTTAAGATGCTCCTGAAGCAATCTGAAAAAAAATATATATTGGAGAAAAGATAGCCTCTTTAACAAATGGTGCTGGGAAAAAATGGAAATCCATGTGTAGCAGAATGAAATTGAGCCCCTGTTTCTCACCCTGCACAAAAATAGTCTACCAGTTTCAACTATACAAACACTTTCTCACCTTTCAGACTATGGTGCCATCTTCAGCTTACATTCTTGACATTCCAAATGTGATTGATGAAGAGGGAGAGCAGGCTTTGGAAGATTGAGAAGTTATCATTACAGCTGGAGAAGTGAAGGGGACAAAGAGAAGGAAGAGGAAGAGCATGGGGCTAGGGAACAGGGAGAAGTGGAAGGAGAAAGGGTTTGCATTTATGTCAATCTTAGTGTCCCTGTTTACCAGAGAAAGCCACATTCAAAGCCATCCTGCCCATTTTTTGGTCTCCCAGAAGGATCTGTCTCTGTCTTAGGTTAATCCTGTTTGTAGCTATGTGGCTGTCCCTCTAGGCAAAGCTGGTATTTCTCTCACCTCTGCAATAACTTATAATAATATTCATAGTTAGGCCAATTGGATGGATTTTTCTTTAATCCTTTCTTGAAATCCTTTCCTAAACAATTTAAAAGTAATATAATGTTTACCTTCTTTATTAGTTGTCCATGTACTGAATTTTGTACTTTTTCCTGTAGGGTATACTTTAACTGTAGGGTATATCTGGCAGATAGTAAATAGTTTCAAGTTAATGGTTTTGAATATGAATTTGATCATTGGTCATTTTGACTGAGTAATTGAGCAGTTACTCTTATGGTTACATATTATAGAATCATAACAATTTTACATATTGTTTTGAAGTTATAAAGTTTAGAATTAATGTGGAGCTACTTTTATTCAAAAAATAGCCTCTAAACTCATTCTCTTTCTTCTGAAATTTGAATTTCAAGTTCCTCAAGGTGTCTGAACAGCCATTTTTTTCTAATACTGATCATCTAATCAAAAGGGAATATTCTGAATGCAGTATCATTTTGCCTGAAATTAACAGGCTTCAAGCAGATGTTAGGAAAAAATTGAAAATAACTGTTAAATTAAAAAAAAAAAAAAGCAAGAGACCTGTGCAGTCTAGCAAGGAAATGGCAAAGTAAACAACCAAATAAAAACAAAATTTAGCAAGCATTCACTGTGAGTATCTTTAATAGCTTTACTTGGAATGATTCAAGTTTTTGATGGTTTGTGAAAGGAGTAATCATGAATGAATTTCAGATCTCAAATATTTATGCTTTTTTAAGAAGAGTCACAAACTTTAAAGCTTTTTAAGAGCTTCATAGTTCTCTGTTGGGTTTTATTTTTACTGGAGTCAGAGCAATAAAAATAAACCAGTTGCCATCAACTCCAACATTAAAATGTGGATGACTATTTAAACACCACAAAGCCAAAAGTACAGAATGGTCCACAGAAGCTGTGTTGCAAGATAAGTAATATCATATGATTGATATTTATTTTACAAAGAAGTGAGACAGTCATAAACAGGAACATTTCAATAAGAATAAAGAATTTCTTTTGTAAAGATGCATCATAACAGCTATATATTCTTAGAAAAGTATCTCAATACATGATAAAGTATAAGAAATGTCATTTTGCTGTAGAGAAAAATAAATACTGTATATATTTTACAGATCATGAAGGGGACCAAAGTGTGGTTAAGATTAAAACATACCACTATACAATTCTCAATTTGTAAGTGCTTTTAAAATTAGCATGAACTTTTAGAAGAGTTGAAAATTAGTCACACCATGTATTTTTCTAATTCATTGATTCCTAGGAAGACAGTATGACTAGGGTTCAGAGCCCATACTCTGGAGCTAGCTGCTGCCTCCTTTGAGGTTTCAGCTTTGCCATGTAATAGCTACTTGGATTTGGAAAGTTAATTAATCATTTTGTACCCCTGTTTCCGTCTCTATAAAATAAAAATGATCATAAAACTCAACTACAGAGTGTATAGAACAGTACCTGACACTCTGTAAAGGTTAGCTAACCCTATTTTTTTTTGCCTATTTGCCTTTTGATATTATGTGCGAATCACGGCCATAGTAGTCTGTCACCCACATATCCAGTCAGGGAGAGAGTAGGTATCAGTCAAGTCCACTATAGCTCTGGGTACTCCTTGATGCAGGTCACTGCTGTTGAAGGCTACTGCACCGTCATGGTCCTCTAGTGTGAATTGTCATTCAGTGTTTTTAGTGTGAAGATAGTTCCACCACCATGAGTATGGATTTTTGCCAAGAGTCACACCATGGAGGGTAACCAAATGGCATATCTGCATGATCATTATTTTCTTTCCCATACATAGTTGCACCTCAGGGCTTTACCTATCCCCATTTAGGGATGATTCCATGATCCACCAACTTATGGATCAGAACTTCTGCCTCCTTCTTGTCTTTGGGAATCTACTGTAAAAATTAGATACTTTTCCCACATATATCCTCAAACATGAAGCTCCTTTTGAAAACTGAATGAGACTATTCTATCATATTTCTAAGGAAAACTATCTTTAAGTCCAAAATGGTATTGTGTGGTAGATTGTTAATTTAGTAAGTCCTAATGAATCTCAGATCCTGGTACCATGTTCTTGAGTTTATCTTCTCCAACATTAAATCTGTGCTTGCCTGGGTGATTGCTTTGGCCAATAGGACATTAGCAGACATGACACAAGCATAGAGCTTGCTTTTATGACAAAGTTTTCCCCCCCAAACCCATTAAACTATGAGTCCACAAATGGATTATTCTGTTCATGAGGTCAGATCCCTCAGGAACCAGTTGCCTCCCAAATACCTCACCTCTGAAAACTGTTGCAATGAGGACCAAGACTTCATTCAACACATGAGATTTTGGGGATACAGTTAAGATCCAAACTATATAACATAGTGCCAAGGGAAGAAACACAAACACACACACACACACACACACACACACACTTGCACACTTTGACTCTTCTGGAGCAGATATTGTTAAAGTTGACTTGGAAATGTGTTCATGGGAAATATATTTTCTAATCATGTGTCAAAATATATTATTGGCCTTAGATGGGTTTGATTCACTACATCACATATTCCATAAAGAGAAAGCTAATATTTTGCTGAGTATTAAGAAAAGTCCATCTTAAATAAAATATGTGAAAAGAAAAAAATACAGAATTGATATTTACAATTAAATATCTTTAAATGTACCGATGATTCAAAAATATCTTTTTCTTTCTGAAATCTCATAAGTGTACCACAGTGTCCACATACTGTGAAGTTTGATGGCCTGAGGTTTAAATCTTTCCATTTCCATTTACTAATTTTTGATTTGGGGAAAAATAATAGAATTTTCTGAGCATTATTCTCTTTATTTGCAAACCAAAGACTATATTATCTCCCTCATAAGGATATTCTAGGCATTAGACCATGATCTCATAAGGCATGTGACAAAATATCAGGCATTGCATGTCTTCATTGTTGTGGAGAATGTTTCACATTTTCTTTTCTAGCCATTACCAGTTTGTCAGTTTTGAGGACATATGGATACACTTCAGATAAAATCATTGGAAAGAACTGATGTCTGAGAAAGGAATTTGGAGAAAACTGGTAATCTGTCTTTCACCTTTGAGGATCAATATGTACCTCCAGTCCTTCTCTCTAATTGTCCATCCCCAAATGTCAAGACATTGATCAACAGTGGTATGAGACACAAAATAATTGTAATGATGAAATTTCAAAGACCTAATTATAATAACTATGGGGAAAGCAGTAAGGATAGGTAACTTACTATTCAACATTCTTATTCATACCATATAGAGGATTTCAAATGGATAGAGAGGCTTTATTCTGCGTTTCAAATCATCCCTTCTAAATGTGCATTCTGATCTTGCCACTTGTTCACATTTCAGAGCAAAACATTTCTCCATTTATTCCCATATGCCTTTGCCTGACATTTTTCTTTTTTTATGGTGATTTTCTTTCTTTTTTCTTCTTTTTTTTTTCTATTTTGCAAGTGAGCATTTGTGCCCTTAGGCACCAATCTTGAGATACTGCTTCTTTCAAACATCCGAAAATAAGTGAGATAGGCGTTTTTTTTTTTTTTTTTTTGGTAGGATAGAAGACTCATCTGGCAGTTTTTTTTTTTTTTTCCTAAGAGAAAATCTAAAATTTCCACTCAAATTTCCTCATGAACATGTTCTCTGAAAAGGTGCATTTTAAAAAAATTGCTAGTCAAGGCTTTAATGAGAAACTTGTTTCTCTTTCTCTTGTTTTATAAATAGATTCAAAATAGAGCTGACCTTTCAATCTCTTGTAATAGCATCTGTGAGAGCATTTTTGGTTATGATTAAGAGCTGATTTAATTTGAAGACAGTAGATGATTTAGATGTAAACTTATTACAACTACTCAGAGTGTGAGGAAAATGTTTATTAAAGGATGAATGGGAGTATGCCAAATTGATTTGACAACATATCTTCAACAAGACCAAGCCTGTTACTGAATTATGAAAAATGGCATCAATGTGGAGAGGCCATTCTGGAGAACCGCTCTCAGTTAAGCAGCCCTATTGGCAACTTCAGTGACTTCTGAACTCTGTGTATGGTATCACCTGTCACCATGTGGATATTCAAAGGAAGCCAACTGGAGAGCATTTGGAGTCAGATGCCATGTCTTCTACTTTGGACCTCCTTCAGTGCCAAACACGGTATCTCATGTTGAGAGGGTTTTTATAAGATGGAAACTCACTGAGGGACTGGTTTGCTGTGGGTTTGGTGGCCTTACTTTTCTAGTCAACCCTGATGGTTGACTTTCAGAAGTAGTTTCTCTAGTGACCTTGGTTGTGAATTATGGACTTATGGGCTCTCTGAGTGCCTGCAGCTATTTTCAAAGAAGGTTTTCACTTATGTCCTAAAACATGTTTCTCTACTGAAACCAAGACAAATTCTACAGATTCCCTTTCCCTCCAAGGACCAAAGCCTAGGGTACACAGGCCTTCTACATGGTCATGCTTTCTTCTATAGTCTTATTTCCCACAAAAAGTTTAGATTCTAGTTCAAGGAGGACTAATTGGCCATGCATTCCCTCTCTCTCCTTCCTCCTATTGTTAGGCAAAATTATATCCATCATCCCTAGGATGGTCACTCTAGGAAAGAGTGACCACCAGGAGCATCTCAGCTCCTGCTCTGCTTGGATGTGGGGTGAGCTACAGTGGGGGAGTGAAACAGAACTTCAGTGGGTGGTATTTGTAGCTTTTACTAAACTCTGGTAGGCCTTAGAGCCAGGACACAGAAAGACCAGCTTTATCTTAAAGTGGCATGAGAGGAAACTAAATCAAAGGGGTCTCAGGATCAAGGCATCAGGACAGAGGAAGAGGAGGTAAAAGTTAAAGGCTTTATGATTAAGTTGAATCATGTCCCTTACTAAAGAAGACCCCCCGCCGCCAGAGTGGGATGGGGTGGTTTGGGGGCAAACTGTAAGTGAAGGAAAGTGGCAGGATAGAGATGGTGGGATGCTGCACACAGGCACCTGGCATTTTGTCTGGACTGGATTTGCTCCTGACCTGCATTTGAAAGGGGATTGATAATCTGTGGACAATTTTAACTGTCAGCACTTGCTGGAACATTCAGTCCTCTCCTGAGCACCATGAACTTCCAGGATTATATTTCACCTGCCAACCACCCCTGCTAGATGTACTTATGTCCTATCTTTCCTGCTGTCCTGCAAGATCCCATTTCCATGGTTGGGTTTGTGTTGTGTTCACCTTTCTATCCTTCCTGCAATCTTTGGATCCTGCATTCACAAACACATGCATGCTCCCAAGACACTTGGTATTCAGAATACCTTTAATGAATTAATGAATGAATCATTGATTCACTTATAGGAATCAATGTGAAATCCCATAGTATGGGTAAAAGTGTACTTAAATATACCTAGCATGGTCACATTAAGTAGACAACTACTCTATTTTTTAAGCTTAGGCAATCGATAATAAGTAAATTATCGATAATAAGCTAATTATCTTTACCAAGCAGATCATATTAAAGCCTATGAGCTTTTTAAATGAGTCCAAGAATATCTTTAGAAATATTGTTTCACAAGTATGAAATATGGAATGGAATGGCTACAGAAAACTTGAATTCTTTGCAAGAGATTTAATATTTCTGAGCTCAATTTTCTCTTCTCTGAAATGGAAGGAATTCTCAATAAATAGGGAGGGATCAAATAAAATAATATCTATGGATATTTCATGGTCAAGGGCCTATCATTTAGGTAATGATTCCTTATTTCTTACTTTTTTCAGATCTTTGGAAGATTTTCAAGGAAGGCATAATGGTCTAGTACTATTTTATTCACTAATTGTAGGTTCAATAATATGAGTAGGAAATGTAGCAGAAAAGAGGAAATAGAAAGGGAAACTTTTGGGATGAGGATGAAATAATTATTTAATATTTCTTGGAGACTTATGTAATTAGATTTAAAAATAGTATTTACACAACTATTTTCCTTTTTCTGTTTTTTTCCCCCGCATTTTAATGTCTATTACAGTTTCCTTCTAAAAACTCTTTAAACTCTTTCAGAACTTAAGAGAAAGACTTCAAGAAATAGAGTTTGAGACTTTATTCCTCCTTTATTTTCTAACTAATTATATTTTAGCTTCAGAGTTACAAGATACCTATTTTGGAATTAATCCATCTGAGTAGATAAGTAAAGTGAAAAATGAATGGCCATGTTTTTCCTTCCGACCTGAACATTTCTCCTGGCACCTACTCTCTGGGTGGTCAAATGATTTGCTACTCTCAGGTACTGGTGCTATAAGTAACTAGTATACCCCATAGAGAGCCTGTGTAAGAGAAAAGGCAGATAGGATAGCTAGAGACTGAATTCTAGATCCATTTCTCTTTTAATTTCTTGTTCCAGCTTGGGCAAGTCATCTTACATTTCTGAACTCCAGTTTCTTCATGTACAAAAGGAGAAAGTCAGCAGAAATCAGAGTCACAGGCTTGAAGTGGTTATGCAAATGTGTTATTAGAGTGGAAGTAATGCAATTGACAGTGATGAGTGTGTAAAATTGCAGAGTTATCACCCTAATCCAAAATGATTTTCAAAGCATTTGTAATTCTATGCACACAAAACAAAACATGTCTGGAGGCTAACCAATTTTTAACCCTTGGCGTCATCTCCCAGTTCCCATCGACTTGAAAATTCTGTAATATTTATAACCTACATCAGTGGCTTAAACAACAGACATTACTTTTCTCATTGTTCTAGAGGCTGAGAATCTGAGGCCATGGTGCTGGCATGGTCAGGTTCTGATGAGGACCCTTTTCTGATTCACAGAGTGATGCCTCCCTATGAGGTCCTCACATGGCTTTTCTTCAGTGGATTAGACGGGAAAGAGTGGTCTTCCTCATCTTAAAAGGCCACTGCTGCCATCATGAGGACCTCACTGTCATGGCCTAATCTAACCTTAATCACCTCCCAAAGGTCCCATCTCCAAAATACCATCACATTGGGGAGTTGGGCTTCAACAGCTGGATTTCAGGACACAAACATTCAGATCACAGCATAACCTATGGGTTTTGTAGATGTTGAAGATTATGTGGAGAATATAGGCCTGGCATCTTTGTGTTATTTGGGGGGAAAAGTAACAACCTTGAAAAATTAAGTAACAATGAACTTAGGGTATATAAAAGAAAACTTACCTCTAAATTAACCCAAATCTCCATATTGAAAGAAGAGTTATAGCATTTCGATCTGTAATTTCTTATGAAAAGACCAAGGTATCTTTCCTTCTCTTTCCTTTGTCCTTCTCCTTCCTTTTTAAAAATAAAGTGGGAATCAGGAATTCAGGCCTTTATTCAAACCTTTTGATTTATCCTAGCACAGTAAAAGTTATGTTGTCAATAAAGACAGTATTAGTTAGTAAATTCTGGTTTTTTTCCAGATTGCTTACAATTAATTTGTTGTAAAAATCACATCAACTCAGCCTATTTTAATATAAAGTCATCACAATGATTTCATATTCAAATACTGAATTACTTTCTAGACTTATTTTTCTACAAGTTTAGAGAATCAGAATCAAAGATGATAGAATCATGAGAATTTGCCTGTTAAAAAACAGATGTCGTCTAAGCTTCCATAATTTGGAAAATAACTTTAAGAGGAAATTAATTTTCATCTTGACCCATGAGGTAGAAAGAAGACTGCATGTTGAGTTTTAGCTTTATCATGACTCATTAATTCCCAATTATGAATAATGAAATTGTGAATAATGAAAGCATGTTCGTTATGTTACTTGCATTTGGAATCCTGACCACATAAAGATTGCCTTCATATGCTTTTCAGAATTCTCAATCATATTTAAGTAAGGCAATTTTAGAACTCTGCTTGGAATTTCTTGGACGTAGGTCTCATTTTGATACTGACTACTAAGTCACCTTGGCTTCATTTTAGTGCTTCACCTTTTCCAAGTCAACAGACTACTAGACATTTGAATGTTAACAATTCCTAAAATGTCTTCAAGCAAAGAATACTTTTACCATATTTACACCTAGGCCACCAACTGCCTACACAGTTGTTTTGATATGAACTTGCCACTGACCTTCCTGATTTTTGGTTTTGCTTTTTTAAATAACCTTAGACAATAATGTGCATATGCATCCCTTTTCCCCACAAGGTTACATGGTTTTGGAAGGAAGCAAATACCTCATAGTCACTAATGAGTTTATCTTGGCTAAGAATAAAATGAGAATATTTTGGCATGGGTATGTCCATTGCTGTCAGCAGTCTTTCATTTTGCTTTCTGGCATTATTTGCTTTAGCTGGCAGCACCTTGGAGGGCTAGAGCTGCCCAAGATACCAGAAACTGTACCTCCTGCTTTGAATTGCACTGGTCTGTGTCTTTGCACCTGATGACTTCAAGGGATACAGAAATTAATGCTATCCTCCTAGAATGGAGAAAAAGGAACATGGAATCTGAAGTGACATGACTTTTAAATCAGTAATCTTTGCGTGTTGAGTGGCCTGAAAGGGGTAAATAATTCTAAATAAGAAAGGTGAACTGAGAATGACTAAGTAACTCATGCATTTGTCTTTCTGCACAGTTAAGCCTCAATAACTCCTTTGTAGGTCCTGTTGCTTCTTGCTCACTCCTTATCACGAGCAAATCACCACTGTGTTCATCCTCATCATTTTGACCTCTATTATTAACAGTTTCCTCTGTGACCTCTTCTAATTTCTTCCTGTGGTGGTTAAATATGAATTACCTCACCCAGCCAACCAATAGTCTTCTCAACCAACCTGGCTTAAGCTGTCAGAAGCCAAGGACTGGGATTTGTTGTTTTTTTCTTAAAGGATTTATTTTTATTTTTATTTTTTTCCCTTTTACAATTTTTTATTTTTATAAACTGCATTTTGATTCATTGTAGACAGATGGGGTACAACTTTTCATTTCTATGGTTGTGCATGATATAGATTCATACCATTTGCATAATCATACATGTACATAGGGTATAATGTCTATCTCAATCCACTGTCTTTCCTTCCCCCACTCCCTCCTGCCACATTTCCCTCTCTCTACAAAATCCAAAGTTCCTTTATTCTTCTCTTGCCCCCCGCCCTTCCCCACCTCATTATGTATCATCATCCACTTATCAGAGAAAATATTTGGCCTTGGGTTTTTTGGGCTTAGCTTATTTCACTTAGCATGATATTCTCCAACTTCATTCATTTACCAACAAATGCCATAATTTTATTCTTCTTTATGGCTGAGTAATATTCCATTATATATATATATATACCACAGTTTCTTTATCCATTAATCAACTGAAGGGCATCTAGGTTGGTTCCACAATCTACCTATTATGAATTAAGCAGTTATGAACATTGATGTAGTTGCTTTATTGTAGTATGCTGATTTTAAGTCCTTTGGGTATAAAACAAGGAGTAGGATAGCTGGGTCAAATGGTGAGTCCATTCCAAGTTTTCTGAAGCTCCATACTGCTTTCCAGAGTGTCTGCACCAATTTGCAACTCCACTAGCAATGCGTGATTGTATCTTTTTCCCCACATCCTTGCCAACACTTATTATTGCTTGTGTTCTTGATAATAGCCATTCTGATTGGAGTTAGATGAAATCTTAGGGTGGTTTTAATTTGCATTTCTCTAATTACTAGAGATGATGAACACTTATTCATATATTCATTGATCACCTGTATATCTTCTTCTGTGAAGTGTCTGCCCAGTTCCTTAGCCCATTTATTGATTGGGTTCTTCATATTTTTAGTGTGAAGTTTTTAAAGTTCTTTATAAATGTTGGAGATTAGTTCTCTGTCTAAAATGTGTGTGGAAAAGATTCTCTCCCATTCTGTAGGCTCTTTTTTCACATTATTGACTTTTTCCTTTCCTGAGAATAAGCTTTTTAATTTGAATCCATCCCATTTATTGGTTCTAGCTTTTTCTTGTGCTACGGGATTCTTTTTTTGTGTTTTTTGCTTTGTAATGTTTAGTGGAGCACCTGGCACAGAGTGAGCCATTAATAAGCAAAATAAGTGAATAGCTGTTCCTGTTTTTTTTTTTTTTTTATTAAATCAAAAGAAAAAAGATATGCCACTTTCAGGTGTTGTATTATTTTTAAAGGTAAGAAATAGAGTGGCTGAAGAACTGAAATATGTATTTATGCTCCATTATATTTTATTGGAAAAATGAAGCAAATTGGAAAGATTTGTCTACAACGAATACATTTATAATATATAATCTAGTATATTATGTGTTTGATTTGATATACTATTTTATGTAATTTTAAAGATATTATATTTAATCTCTTATTCAGTCACTCATTTATTTTGATTTTTGTTACTATTTTGATTAAATGCCCACAATTTGAAGGGTCAAATAGTTCTATACAAGAAAGAAAAATGGAAATAGTTCTATGATTTTACCTCCTCAGTGTCAACTACTTTTACTTATTTTAGCTCATTACTGTTTTTCTTAAACTGTAGCTCAAAAATTTTTTTGTGACGCATGTAGTTTTAGATTTAAGCAGTACTTCTTCCATCCACACTGTAAATAACGATTTGCCCTCTTGTCTCACCTTGGCTTAACTATGCGTGAATGCTTTTCATCTTCCCCAATAATTCTAATGTCACTGTCTTAGATCAATATAATCAGTATTTTGATTGGTATGACTATATAAATTTTTTGAAAGTATTGCCATCTTTAAGCAAATGTTAATAATTTCCTTTTCCATATAACATATAATAATGTGGTATTATCCCTGGAATTATTAATATTCTGGATTTTTTTTACTTTGCTGTATTTTTTATCTTTTTTTATCACTAAAAAAAAAATCCAAAAATAGAAATTCTCCAGTGGTTCAGTAGAGATGAAGGATGATCACATCCTTCAGTTTTGTGTTTCTGAAAAGCTGCCATGGATTACTCTGACTATTCAATCTGGACTTCTTCTCTATACCTACTTCATATTTATTATCACAGGATTTCCCTTCCATATCATCCCTTCTTGTCCTTCCATCCCCCACTCTTTCTCGGTTTACTTTCTTCTTTCAATGAAGTTCCTCCTCCTGGTAGTTGCTGAGAAAGAATGTGGAGGTAAAATGTTCTGTAACTGTGAAAGTCTGAAAATGTCTTCACGCTGTTCTCATGCTTGAATGATGACTTGGTGAAGTATAAAGTTCTAAGTTGGATACAAATTTTTTCATAATTTTGCAGATATTCTTCTAGATGTCAGCTGGGGTAAGAAATCAAACTGTGAGATCTTTATCTCATCTGAAACCTTAATAAGTTGTGCCTTCATGTATATCTAAATTGATTATATTGACTTAGAACCTCATGATTGATTTTCTTTTGGGATGGACTCAAACTAAAAAGCTTTTTCTCAGCAAAGGATACAGTCGATAATGTGAAAAGAAAGCTTACAGAGTGGGAGAAAATCTTTTCCACATGCACTTCAGATAGAGCACTTATCTCCAAAATTTATAAAGAACTTACAAAACTTTACATCAAAAATACAAAGAACTCAATCAATAAATGGGCCAAGGAATGGGACAGACACTTTACAGAAGAAGACATACAAGCGATTAATAAATATATGAAAAAGTGTTTAACATCTCTAGTAATTAGAGAAATGCAAATTAAAACAACTCTAAGATTTCATCTTACTCCAATTAGAATGGCTATTATCAAGAACACAAACAATAATAGATATTGGCGTGGATGTGGGGAAAAAGGCACACTTTTATATTGCTGGTGGAGTTGCAAATTGGTGCAGCCACTCTGAAAAGCAGTTGGAGAATCCTCAGAAAACTTGGAAACTTTCGACCCCAGTTATCCCACTCCTCAGTTTATACCCAAAGGACTTAAAGTTAGCATACTACAGTAATGCAGCCACATCAATGTTTATAGCAGCTCAATTCACAACTGTGGAACTAATCTAGATGTCCTTCAATGGATGAATGGATAAAGAAACTGTGGTATATATGCACGATGGAATACTATTAAGTCATAAAGAAGAATAATATTATGGCATTTGCAGATAAATGGATGGAATTGGAGAATATCATGCTAAGTGAAATAAACCAATCCCAAAAAACCCAAGGTTGAATGTTTTCCCTGATAAGTGGATGATGATATATAATGGGGTACGGTGGTGGGAGTGAGAAAAAAATGGAGGAACTTTAGATTATGTACAAGGAAATGAGAGGGGGGGTATGAAAAATGGTGGAATGAGACAGACATCATTACCCTATGTACATGTATGATTACACAAATGGTATGAATCAACATCATGCATAACCAAAGAAATGAAATGATGTACCCCATTTGTGTAAAATGAATCAAAATGCAGCCTGTAAAAACTAAAAAATGAAAATAAAAAGAAGTATGTATTCTTGAAATTTTCTTGAATTATATTTTAATAATTTCTTCCCCTCAGTGTTTTTTTTTTTTTTTCTCTTCAACAACTCTTGTAATTCCGATATTCTACTCCCCAGATGGATTTTCTGATTTTCATTTTAGGCTGCTTTTCATCTATTTGCCTTATTACTCCACTTTTGAAAAACTTCCTTGACCTGATCTTGTAAATACACTATTGAGTTTATCTTTTAATTTTTATTTTATTTTAGATTCTAAAATATCTTTATTTACTAATTTTTTTCTGAGCACTCTTTATGGGTTTTCTCTCTTAAAAATCTATAGTGATCTTAGTGTTTGTATTTTTGTTTTTAGTTTTCTCCCACTGAAAACATTTCCATTTGTTCCAGATCATTTTTCTGTCAAACATTGTCTTCAAATGTCTGCTTCTTTTTAGGAGTGAGGTGAAAAGGTGGAGTTACATGAGTTTGGCTGCTTATGCTACCCAGCTTCAGTAGAGTGCTGACTCATCAGGTCAGAACCTTTTTATGCTATTTTGGCTGGGTCTTTCTTCTGGCACTGCTTGAATGTCCTAGAAAAGACTTAAATTGCTGACCTGTGTGGGGAGACCTGATTGTTAGGATTCCACCACTTCCAGAGATTCTGTGATATGAATCAGATTACTCTTTGACTTTCCCTGTTTCTATTTTAGTTGAATATTTTCTTAGGTCTCTTGTCTCTTAGAAACTTTTTTAGTTCTTTCTTTACTTCCTATCTATTGTTTACAGCTTCCAAAATCATGATACCATTCTGGTGTTTTTTTGTTTTTGTTTTTTCTTTCTCTTCTCTTTCCTCTTAATGTGTTAAGGACTCACAAAGTTTTAGTGAGGTCTTAGAAGGAAGTGGAAGTATATTCAAGTTTCTACTCTGCCATCTTTACCTGGAAGGCCAACTAATTCAAATTGTTACATAAATTGCCTTCCTAATTAAGGCATGGATTTTTTAAATCAAGATAGTAGAATATTTTCTATTGTATGTTACCATGTTCTGTGAACTTAACAACATGTCATTAAGTGAAATAAACTAATTATGCGCGAATGCTTGCTTTAGTACCAGCTGATTCTGCTAATCTTGCAAGTTCTCAATAGCTCTGTTGATTGCAATACTGTGCATGATAATGTTCTGTACAAGCCTGTGACCATAATGTATTCATGGAGTATTTGTTCTGGAATAGACCTAGCTCCTCCCAGTCCGTCCAACTTCTACATTTTTGATATAAATACATTTGAGTCTCAGTGAACCCAGATCAGTGGGTCATGCAGTTATCAGAGTCAAAGCCTGAGCTAGATTCATTCCTGACCATGTTGCCTCTGGCACTAGGGTCTTGGTCAGGGCATGAAACTGGCCAAAAAGCAAGTTCCACTTGGGTGGTAGGAAGACTTAAAGCTAACACGTACATTTATAACAATGAATTATGAAATGGTCTGGTTATAGACCTGATTAGCCTTGGTGATTTGAATCAATTAAGTGGCCACTATTACTTCAAAGTAGTACGATATAATAACAGAATATTGCTAGTCACATTAAGATGAATTATTTTCAGTCTTAAAAATAAGTCAAGCTTCTGAATTAACTTATAATTGGTGAGGCATTTGAAGGCAGTTTTACTCTTAACTGATTTTAGCAAATAAAAATTACATAAGAAATCAGAGATTCAGTTATTTTTTAAATTTTGAAACATACATCATTTTAAACTAATTCAATTTTACGTGATTATGAGTAGTTGTTTACACTCAAGAATGAATTTTTGAGGTTAAACATCATTATCCTGGATGGAATGCCCTTCAATAGCAGGCTTCTCTACTGCATTAAAATAGATTAATTTTATTCATGTTTTTGTACACAACTTTTCCAGAATCAATCTACATATTATATGATGTTCTTCACTAAAAAGTCTTATGTAGATACTAAGTTGTATGACTGGTGAATATATACAGTACAGAAGGACTACAGTATTATCCTTTGAATTCATCATTACTCAGACTTTTATTATACGATTTTATTATGTTTGAGATTCTAGATCAGAATTGAAGTATACATTTGTTTTTTCATAAGGGATGTAGCAAATGCATGGTCTCCAGAGGGACCAAAGAGGATATAAAGATGAATAAACTTAATTTCAACAGCATTTTGGCAGGGTCTTTGCAGGCAGAGAATAAAGAAAATAAAAACAAATGCTTCTTGATATGGCATCAGCTTTGTACATACACACAATATATTATAATGATGATAATGATTACATGTAAAGCATGAGTACTCAGTGATCTGCAAAGAAATCATTTGGAAAATAAGGAAGATTCTTATCCAATAGGCAAAATAACTTCTAATGGTTTAATGTGCAGTAGGATAACTATGGTTGACAACAGTAAATTGCATATTTCAAAATAGCTAGTAGAGAGGATTTTGAGTGTCCTCAACAAAGAAATGATATATGTCTGAGGTGGTAGATATGCCAGTTATTTTGATCTGATCATTACACATTGTTTACCCATTCTGCAATGTCACACTGTACCCCAGAAAAATGTACAATTACTAGTTGTCAATTAAAATAGAAATAAATTTAAAAAGGAAAAGTTCCTTAGAAAATGTTTTGAGCAGCCAGATCCACAAGAAAATGTAGTATATTCTGGTGAGTGGAGAAAATAAATGTGGAAATTGTGTTGATTTATTGTTTCTCTGTAGCAATGTGATAATTAATGTCTTGGATCCTTGCAGTTGTTTTTCAATAGAGAACACCAAATTATTTCTAAATTCGAGTTTCACATCTCATTTGTTACTTAGTTACTGTTACTAGAATGATTATATGATGTGAAGTTCAGCTTTCTGATAAATGATACAGCATTCATTATCCAGATAACTTATTTCATGGCAGATACAGTTAGAATTTTAGTTCTACAAAGGCTTTTAAGAAGTTTTACCTCTTAGACTTTAGGAGTTAGCACTTCTTTAAAAAAGAAAAAATCTATAATTATTTGCTGGAGTGATTTGGCCCAACTCTTTCTGTGCCTTTATATGAAGTATAGCAGGTGACTAAAACGCATCCATCTGTCAAAACCACAACAACCGTTAGAAACTACCCAGCCCATTTTTTCTTCTGATTTGAAAGTTAGTTGCACAACAGCTGTTTGCAGAGATACAGGTGAAACTTATGTAAATACTGCCATATTCCTTCAAAAATGGAATAAATCACCTTCCACATGCAGTGTGAATTAGCATATTTATTCTTTCATACCTGCCAAATGTGCATTTCCCTCGTACATGTACATAAAATAGGGGGTTGAAGAGTATAAAGCGTCTAGTATATTGCATAGTTATAGGCCATACTCTGAAGAATGAAGTGTGCATGTTTTTTTTTTTCATACATATAAAAGAAATGTCAAAAACTTTCATAGAGTTTGAATTGAGGACCTCATTCAGAAGAAGGCATGGAATTTAGAGACAGGAGGTATTTCTGAAGGAATCTGATATCTTTTAATGGCTGTGACAAAAATGACTTGGAAATGCCAGAGATTCTCTCATCATTAGTTTACTCCTCTAATAAAGCTGCGATGTATAAAGAAGGGAAGAAAAGGAGCCACATTTAAAAGAGGAGTTAGAAATTTCTTACATACCAGATTTTATAACACAGTAACTATAACTAGCACCCAATGTTTAAATATTCTGAATATATTCAAAGGCAGTTGGTTAACAGGTATCTATATATTTATTGATTTTTTTTCCTACAGGGTAGAAATTGAGTATTCTAGATAGATTATGGGCCATTTTAGGACAGACATTTTATTTATATTGCTGTTATGTTTCATCATTCAACTGACTGTATTCTCCAAGCAGTGTTCTGCAGAGTTCTAACATGGTAAAAGACGCTGCAATTGAGGCAGCTATTTTTGTTGTTGGGTGTTTTTTTCCTTATTAGTGGAGAGCAAAATTTAAAAATAAAACTTTACAGATGATCTGAAAAAATTAATAATAAAATATCATTCCTTCCTTATGGGAATACTCTTATTTATAAAATTTAAATGATTTTGAGCATAACTTTTGGGAGAATAATTTCTTCACTAACTGGCAAACACTTGTGAGTCCCATGGTATCTAAAAATGCCGCATCAAATTGACATGATCTTTTGACATTATATCTGTCCTCTTTTTCTGAAATTACATCTATTAAGATTCAGAATATTTAAATTGTTTATTTTCATAGCAGCTTTGTTGAGATAAAATTTACCTTTTAAAGTGTATAGTTGGGTAGGTTTTAGTGTATTTACCGAATTGTTCAACCATTACTAATACCTAATTCTAGACCATTTTCATCATCCTCAAAAGAAATAGCATGGTTATTAACAGTCATTCCCCATCGAATTATTTTTAATGGAAACAAGTCAGCTGAGATAAATGGAGCTACCCTGAGGTGTTGTAAAACCAGGGAGAGAGAATCACTAATCTGCTACGGAAAAAAAAAAAAAGCTTGATTCCATTTGTCCCTCCTTCACATTCACTGCCATGTCTTAATTTAGATTGATTGCTTCCAAATATCCTGCTGCATGTGATGATTTACATGCATTCATAATGGTTTTCTTCCACATAGGATTTCATGTTTCTCAATTGAGGGAGGACTCAAGCAATCTAAATGTAAGGAGTAGCTAAGGCACGTCTTTTAAAACAATTTCCAGAGCACATCCTTTGTTTCTTTTCAAATTGAATATTTATTTGGTCTAGTTTAGGGGGGAAAAGTGGTTTAAGAGACTTGTCTTGCAACCTTGTTAACAAACAAGCTACTTTTGAAAAAATTTTTCATTTGTTCTAATTAGTTATACATGATGGTAGAATGCATTTATGCATTTTGATAAATTATACATAAATGGAGTATAATTTCTCATTTTTTCTGATTGTACATATTGTAGGATCACATCAGTCATGCAGTCATACATGTACATGAGGTTATAATGTCTGTTTCACTCTACTATCCTTCTTACCCACATATCCCTTCCCTCCCGCTCACTACCTTCTACCTAATGTAAAGTAAATCTATTCTTCCCTAGTGCCCCCCCCCCGCCCTCCTTATTGTGAATTAGCATCTGTGTATCAGAGAAAACATTCAGCCTTTTTGGGTTTGGCTTATTTTGCTTAGCATGATATTTTCCAACTCCATCTATTTACTAGCAAATGCCATAATTTCATAATTTCATTCTTTAAAGCTGAGTAATATTCCACCACATTTTCTTTATCCATTCATCTGTTGAAGGACACCTAGGTTGGTTCACTGAACAGATACTTCACAAAAGAAGATATATAATTGATCAACAAATATTTGAAAATGTGTTCAACTTCTCTAGCAATAAGATTCCATCTCACTCTAATCAGAATGGCAGTTATCAAGAGTACAAGCAATAATAAATGTTGGTGAGGATATGGGAACAAAGGTACACTCATACATTGCTGGTGGGAATGAAAATTGGTGCAACCACTATGGAAAGCAGTATGGAAATTCCTTAGCAAACTTGGAATGGAACCACCATTTGACCCATCTATCCTACTCCTTGTTTGATACCCAAAGGACTTAAAATCAGCATACTACAGTGACTCAGCCACATCAATGTTTATAGCAGCTCAACTCACAATAGCTAAACTATGGAACAAGCTATTTTTCATACTTGTATATTTATGTCATTGGTTTCTCTGTGGCCGATGCAGATTGTTATGGTTCAAGACCACTTATTGCCATGTAAACATCATCCAGAGACTATGCTTTTTCTGATAGAAGGAAATTTAGATTTTTTTCTTCTTTGATGGGATTTTCAATGGTTACTCCATTCTAGTTCTTTAAGTTCTTCAATCTATTTGTCTGGAAATTCCTGACTTCTAACTTGACTGGAAAAACTTACATCACCTATGTTTCCGATGCCTGCCTATATTCCCAAAGCCCATGGCTGATCCTAATCACTTCCCTTCCACCATAAGTGGATAACTTTACCCCATTTCTGGCATTTCCTTCTGGAATTGACCACACCACATTAGCAGCCAGAGTTTTAAGATCTTTCTCCCTCTTCCTTCTATACAAATATAAGCTAGTCTTTATGAATTGTTGCAATTTTGTTTTCTTTTTTCCTGTAATGTTTATTTTTGTCAGTGATTTGAAGGGTCAAGTAGCTGAAAGCCAAGAGCCCTAGTTGCACACATTTCTTTGTTAACTGAGAATGCAGAGGGCCCCAGGGCTCAACAAATGCCTTATAAAAAGGGAAGCAACGTTTTTCAATGAACTGCTCCCAATCTTGTATTAGAACCTAAATAAAATGTTTCCAGGTTACCTAGGGACTAAGTATATGTTATTAGCTTACTAAGTATTTTGTATTTATTTGAAAAGTCTTCTTTTCTGAGAGGGCAGCAATAATTGGGGAATATGTTTCCAACATGCAAAATGAGTTGTATCTTTCCATAAGCAAGCTTATAATTGGGCTCCTGCAGCCACGCAGCTTCACATATGGTACTTATGAGTCAATTAAAGTACCCTAACAAGCAATTACAGGTTTATTGTTTAATTCAATTTCCACAACTCATGCTGTTCCCACTCAAAAGTTGCATTGATGTCAGTCAACATGCAATCATAAGCACACACTTCCTTCAAATACTAGTTTTGAAGAATGGGACCTCCAAATATTCTACCCCCACACATTGGGCACTGCAAAGAGAAGGATCAAATACCAGGAGAAAATGACAGTCCTAAGGGTATGCCCAGTACCAGCTATAACTTCCAAATGGATTTATCTGAAATAACAGCAAGTTGGTTAGTTAGCTCAAATGACTGAAGTCCAGAGGGTTCATCTCAAGTGGAGAAGTTGACTTGGTGGAGCCAGGGTGACCCTGTTCTATGACTTAGAAAGGATGATACAGGTTGCCACCTTTCCTTTTCTTCCTTACATTATTAGGGCTCTTGCCCTTACCTCACATCATCTGAAGTGAGAATTCGAACAATCTTTCCCCCTTCCCTCTACTCCAGGTAAGTAGGCAGATATGCTGGGAAGACCCTGTCCCAAAGAGCACACCAGTGACCATATAGATGTGCATCCTAACCCTGGGAAGCTTTTTGATCTTCAACATGAAGTGGAATGTGAGAATGACCCAGAGCTTCCATTACCTTTGGGAGATGGACATTTCAGAGCATGTGTTCATAAAAGGGTCAATAAGACACATTTGCTGGGAAAGACAGTATGGAGTTAGCCTTCTTTTCAAAGATATAGAAATCTCAATTTATTCTACCTGTTCTTATTCCCTTCTCAATACCAATATTCCCCTAAAGAGATTTTTCTTCTCATTCATTTATAAGCCAAAAATTGAATCATGAGAGTTGGATCAGGGAAAGTGGCTTTGAATTCTGTATAATTCAGACTGATTCAAATACTGGTATTTATCATTGGCATGAATTTGTATCTTCTTAATTTTGTTTGGTCTAGAAAACAAAAATAAGCCATTTTGTTTTCCTTGAGGAAATCTAACAGAATGAAAGAGAATAGTTCTTGAAGTAGGCTGGGTGACTGAAGGACATCAGGCAGGGAGATTGAAAAACAAAAGAATTAATGGAAAACAAAACTAACTTTTGTGAGAGCAGGAAATGTGAGATTCATGGTAAAACTGAGTGTCAATTCTGCTTTTCTTTCTTCTATTAGGGGTAGTTAACTAGACTTGGTTATTTTTCTAGTGGGTGAATGAGGCAATGATCTATGTGGTAGGCTGAATGGTGGCCCTAGATGCTCAACTCCTAGTTCTGAGAGCCAAAGAATGTTTTAGCTCCCATGGCAAAAGGGATTTCATAGATACAAATAAATTAAGAATCTTGAGGAGATTGTGCTGCATTATCCTGGTAGGTCCTATGTGATTACAGTGGCCCTTATTAGAGGAAGGCAAGAGGTTGATATAATTATGGAAGCTGAGAGACAGATAGAGATGTAAAGATGTTACACTGCTGGATTTGAAAACGGAAAAAGAAACTGTGAGTGAGGGATGTAAGCCACCTCTGGAAGCTGGAAGGGGCAAGGAATGAATTCTCCCCTAGAGCCTCCAGGAGAAATCCCTCTGTCACTTTGACTCTAGCCTAGTGAAGCTGATTTTGAATTTCTGACCCTCAGACTTGTAAGTAAATAAATTTATATTCTTTTTAGCTACTTACAATGTGAGCCACTTATTACAATGGCAATAATAAACTAATAAAAATTAGCATTAGGGAAAAGTCACGTGGGACTTTACATATACTAAAAGACCAAATAGTATTGAGCTGTTCAGGAGAGCAGTGAAGACCTGTACTTGATACCCACCTTCTCCTACATATGGGCCTTAGCAGTCCCCATCTGTGGGAACTCCATGGTGGACTTCAAAGAATTCATCTACTCTATTTAGCAGAAGCCTATTGTGTCTCAGTCACTTAATAGGGGATACATCAGTATTCAAGTCAGTCACAGGCACAGCTCTCCTGCCTAATGGTGAAGCATGAAAATACTTCATATTTTTTTAAAAATACTTCTTAATTTATGTTTTTAACTTAATCTGATTTGTCTGTATGCATTCCATCTCCCATCATGATGCTGGGGAAATGGATAAGGAAGGAGACAGATGTAATGTGGGTAGAATCTCCTTTGGACAGTCAAGAGGAAAACATTTTGTTGTCATTGTTGATAATTTTTCCCTAGGGGGAGCAATGGGAAGGAAAAGGAAAGAAACTGGGGCAACTCTTATGGAATCCCCTCACTTGAATAAATCTTACACATTTATGCAAAAAACAAAGATAAAAAAGAAAATAAAAAGAAGAAGAAGAAAAGAAATCAAGAAAGAGAAAGAAAACAGGGAGGCAGAGCAGAAGGAATGTGGGTCAAGAGCTCCCCTGTCTCAGAACTGATGCTTTAGGGATGGGGTTTGACTAAGGAAAAGGAAGAAAGCAAGGGATTCTGATCCCTGTTTGGAACTCTGGGAAGTGATAGCCTACAGGGACCCCACTCCAACATGCAGGGACCCCTCAGAGGGAAGCTATGACCTGGGCTAACTAGGCAGGAAGAGGGCCTTAATGCATCCTGGGTGTTCCTGTGAAGTCCACCAGCCAACACCACCAGTTGCCACCTCCTCCTCAGGCGAGGCAGAGGGAAATTCCTGGAGATTCTCTGATCAGGGAAGCTCAGGAGCACCCAGGGTGGCCAAGTTGTGGATTGAGGTTGAGGATGGGAATTGACTGCTACTCAAATGTACAAGAAAGTTCCTTTGGGGACAGATTCCAGCTGTGGGTAAAAAGAGGAGAGGGCAGGCCTGAGATCCTGTGCTGACACATTTCAGCCTAAAATACCAAGTCTTCCCAGAGTTCTTCACTGGAATAGCCAAATCATTATGGAGACATATTTGTTAAGGTAGGAGGATGGAACAGACTGGTTACACATTTTTACACTTCGAATGTAGCTTTTATCTCTTTGGACTTGTGGTTGTGAATTCCTTTTGTATTCTAACCCTGGTCCCCACACATATGGGCAGCCCAGTGTAGTCATTAAATTAGCTGCCTCACTACACAGACTCCGAACATGTAGTTAGAATCTTATCAAAGGGGAAGTAAAGGGTCTTAGTGAAATAAGTATCAAGAACAGAAAGCCAGTCATCACATCATTTATTTCTCTGCTCAGGGGTCTTGGTGTTCCAAGCCCCTGGTCTGACTTAAGCTGTTCTCACTAGACATATCCTGCTCACCATGTTTTGCTCCTTCCAGAAAGACCCCACTGGCTGCCCAATACCCGAAGCTCCAGTGCTGTGCCCTTGCAGCCCCCTGAATGTTGTGAATCTGATTTCCATATTTCTTCTGTGTCCCTGGCCATTAGTGCAGGTCCTGACATGTAGGACATGGTGCATGAATGTGAGTTAAGCTGAGCAGTTGCTGCCTACCTTTCAGCTCCTGGATGTGCACATAAATTGACCTCTGCACCTGAATTGAAGCAGTCTACTACTGCAGGATAGCAACCCTTATGGAAAGAACTCTTCCATTTTCTAGCACATCACCCCCATTTCCTGGAAATTATGACCTCTTGAGAGGATTTTTCTCTACCCCTTTCTTTCAATGATTAGAATTGAACTCTGGTCAGAAACAACTTCAGGAAAGTAATTTGGGTGTCCTTGGCAAGGGTGATGAGTGTAGGCAGACGTGCAGTAGCAGGCACCATCCTTATTTTGTCTTCCCAGGCAGAGCATTATCATTTATGATAAGGGCAGTGACCCCTGTCCTCTTCATATCATAATTGAAAAGAAGAAAAACTTATCACAGCACATCTGACTATTGAAGTTCAGAGGTGATAGGGGGCAGAAAGACCCGCCATTTAGTAATGGTTAATAATCTGCTGGTTTTAGTCAGCATTTAAGCATGAGAGGGCTGGTCTGACTATCCCACATTAACAGCAATTCTTTTTAAAAAAATTAACTGTGAGACACACTGAGAATGCATACCAGTCATTGCTTTGTTTCTTTTGCAGAATTCTCAAATTACTCTCTTATATGTTGGGGCATTTGTTTCTCTTCATGCTGCTCAGATAGAAAAGAATCAGGAAATAGGGGCAAGCAACCAGTCACTCCGGTCCTCATGCTACCCTCCCTTCTTGGTGCCTTTATCCCAAAATTCATCCCATGTAGCAGTGAAGAAAAAAACAAAGTAGCAGAACTCAATGGTGTATATCAGGTACCTTCCTACATCCTATGAATAAGCAAGTGTAACCTCAGACATCAAGCAGAGGTTTTGAGGATTCCAGGTCACTCTGCCCACCCATCTGCCTGATGACTGTTCTTGTCTGAGTGGCTTGGCTCACACACCTGCTTCCCTGTCATTCCTTACCAATGAATCCAGCTATCCCTCACAGCTACTCAGGGAAATTTTTGTCCAGAGGTTAGGATAGCTAAATTTCAAACAATAGCCAATAATAATATCCTTCCAGATCTCTTTGGGAAAACATTACCTGGGAGTACAGTTTTCCTTCATTGATAACTACAATTATTCTGATTTTAGCAAACGATGTATAATTAAATATTTAATTACCAGTCCTCTCAGACAAGTTCAGGTAGAAATATAGGAAGGGTCAGAAGAAAATGTCTCTCCCTTTCCTTATGAAAAGACCTTTCCCACTAGTATAGTGTAGTACTTCAAAACAACAAAAGAGAAATCTTTTTTTCTCTAAATTGTGACTTGTAAGTAATTTTCTTTGATCTGAAGAACCCAGGAATCAGAGTTCAACTAAATAGCAGCTACCTGACAGATAAATTCTACGTAAGCACTTATTTTTTCCTGCCTGCCCATTATATAACCTTTAATTTAAGATTGAAGAACATACTTTCCCCCTTCTACACCAGTTTTCCTTGGGTTATCACCATGAGGAAACTACAATGTTGTACTACTATCTGTCTTGTTCCCTGCCACTGCCATTACTGTGACTTCCTGGATGATAGATTATTTGTATATAGGTGTAGCTATATATACATATGTGTATGAATATGTGTATACATACACATAGTGCTTTTGTGATTATTCATAGTGTTTTATACATATTTTTAAGACCAAGTAAGTGAATAGATAAATGAACAGGTCACATTTAGTAAGGTCTATTAGGGAAGAAGGTATAGGTAATCATGATTCAGTGTATACTCAAGGTTTCACGTTTAGATGACAATGGAAGTAGAGAAAGTGACCTTAATAAGATTTATTTCCTATACTAAGTCATAAACTCCTTTTTTGTCTTGTGATCTCTCTTTTTCTGAATAGTAATAAGGCCCGCCTTGTTCCAATATTTAGAAAACCTTTGGCATATGCCTCTAAATCATGCTTAGATATTTAAATCTTCATTAATTCAGTTTTACTAGGTAGGGGCATGGTACCTATTTTTGCTGTGTGTGACCATCTCAGGAAATGAGATGCAAAGATTTAAATATGACTAGCACTCTTATTTGCAAATTTCCACTCTCCATTCATGAAACTCTCTTTAGTGTCATCAAAGATCTTGATCTTGGTGCTTGTAGAAAGAATTCTCAATAGGTCTTAGATTTCAGTTTCCTGGAGTTGTTATTTTATGCAACAGTATATAGCCTCATTTTTATGGATACCCTAAAACATAGAATTTAGCACTTGGAAGTAGAACAGAAAATACCCTAGGGAGGGTCATATCGTCTTTGGAAGAGGCTACTCTCCTCAACACTGTGATTCAACAGAGGCTCCATTCTCACTTCTTAGGGTTCAAGAGAGTTAGGTGAGATTTGAAATTTTTTTCCTGAGCCAAGAACCAATAAAGGTGATGGTGGACTCTTCTTTCCAGCCAGTCCTTACAACTTATTTCCAATAGTTTTTTGCATAACATATCACTCTTATAGATCATGTACTAATGTGCAATGTACTTAGTTTTGTAATAGGCACTTCATCTATTTCAATTTATGACATAGGCATTATGGTCATTCTCATTTATTGGGAGAGTTGAATCTAAAGAGAGTTTCATAATTTGCTCTAGGTAACAGTAAAAAATAGTCACTCAGTTCTGTTTGACACCAAAACTTGTGTTTCTTTTCAATATACTATATTACTTCTGATTTACTCTTCAAAAGACTTAAGGAGACTATATACCTTTAATATTTGTCACAGAAATATATTGTAGGTTACATATAATTCATATATTTTAAAAATTCTTTTGCCCATGATGTGTACAATGAAAGTGTTCTCTGAATTGTTCAGTACCTCTGGCTATTAGTTATCTCCATTTACTTTCAATGTTGTCTTCTTCTTCTTTTTTTTTTTTTTTGCATAGTTTTGTTTTCTGTTTTCTGATTTTTCAGGCCTGCAGCCTTCTTGCAATACTTTCTTTGGTATTTTCTATTCTCCAGTATAGTTCAATACAATCATTTGATGTATCTTTGTTAATTAAATGATTTCTTTTATATTATGACATTCCTAAGAAGGAAACCATTTTCATTTAACTTGTTCATGCTTTCAATAATTGTGATTCTTTTCAGAGTGGAGAAGAAATTAGAATCTCAAACTTAAATCTGAAAAACATAATTCCTGGTGGAAACTGATGTTTGCATGGCCTGTGGTTTTCTTATTTGTCACTCACACTTAGGTTTTCATTAATAGAGATATGGTCCTCAGACTAATGTGGGTGTAATCAAACTTTATGCTCCAACTTCATATGCATTCTGTGACCCATAGAAACCTTGAGTGTCTGCACTAGGCTACTCTACTACACCAGCTTGTACATGAGTGACAGATCTTACCTGCTCTGAACAGCCCCCTTAGTGTACTGAATGGGTTGAGGTCATACCTTGTCTCTTGGTTTATTAATGTTGATTATAAGTGTAGCACCAGAAGGGCAAAGATTCAAACAAGATTTTTCTTCTTACTTTAATCCCTCTGATAATGAGAATGGACAAGGAAAAAAATGAGGCTTGGGGAAGGAAGGGGAGGGGAAGTAAGGTGTGTGTGTGTGTGAGAGAGAGAGAGAGAGAGAAAGAGAGAGAGAGAGAGAACTTGCTTGAAGAATTATGATCCTGATGTAAAAAAGAAATGTAAAGGAAAATAATAATTAGTAGTACTTTTTAGCCTATAGTATGTATAAGATATGGTTTAAAATTTTCACCACTACTGGTTATATGATCTTATTATACTCATCTTAAAGATGAAGATACTGAAGCAAAGCAGTTAACTAACTCATCTTAGTTCCCCAAGCTTTCATTGTTTGTAGTTGAAATTTGTACTTGTTGCCATTTGACTACAATATCTGAGAAATCCACCATATACTGTAGCTATTCTTTCTTAATTTCTTAGGTTTTCTGTCATTAATTCAGAGCAGTTCAATATAGACCTTTGTAAATGCAGTGCATTATAATTTATAAAGTTTGCAGAACTTCAAAATATCATTAAGTAGAACTTCAAAATATCATTAAGTTTTAATTTATCAGAGCTTTCAAATTCTAAAGTTATTCAAAAGAAATTGCATAAAATGAATGAAATATTTTAAAATAGTTTATTTTCATGGGGAAAAATTCCTCATTTATATACATTAGATGTTTACATTTCAGAAAGTAATGCTTCTTAAAAAAGTATTTAAAATTCCTCATCATGTTATTCAGTGCGTTGTCATCTTGGAAAAAAATTAACTTGGCAAGATGAAAGTTCTCTAAATTGACTCCAAATTGGTTATCTAAACATGCAATTCAAATAACATTTGCTTGTACCCTACTTAAGATAATGTATTTTGTTGTATTCATCATTAATGGCTGCAATATTCCCAACAAAGGAAATGCAGGTGATGTTGGCTTGATGTGCAATGGATTTTGTTCCTAGAATATGGATAAAAACAAAAAAAAAATAATCAAAATGAATGAATAGCTCCACCTGCCACAGAACAGATGTACAAGCTGGAAAGTATTGTGTGGGTATCCATTGTCATCTTAGCTAATTCCTTGGCCCTGAAGCATTAGATAGCTTTGGCTTTCACCAGTTCTAAAAAAAGATTTGTGGAGTTTGGATAGACTTGTCGTGCTGAGAATAGAGAAAGAAAATATAAGAAGAATGGTCAACTGAAAGGAGTTCTATGTACACTAGTTCTATACTGGAGGTATTTACATAAAGAGTTCTTAATGACATTGATCTTTTGTTGAGGTCTCTTTATTCCTTATTACATGGCAGATTTTAAGGAGCTGTAATAAAAATGATCCTAAACTATGATATCTTTAGGATGATGAACTCAGCATTTATCCATTAACACACATCTTATCTAATGATTGTTTTAGTCAGCTTTCCCTTGCTATGAGGAAATTACTTGACCAGAACAAGTTAGAGGAGGAAAAGTTTATTTTGGGCTTAGTTTCAGAGGTCTCATTCTATGGTCAGCTGACTCCATATCTCTGAGCCTCTGATTAGGCAGAAGGTCATGGCAGAGGAAAGCTGCTCAGCTCTTAGTACCTGGGAAACAGAGAGGGGTCAAAAGCAGTAACATGTTGCAGTCCCCAAAGTCAGACTCACAGTGACCTCCTTCCTCCTTTCTCCCTCCTTCCTTCTGGTATCTAATGGGTAGAGGCAAGGATGTTACTACATGTCATGTCCTGCCTGCCTATAGTTACCACCCAGTAGACCATTCAAATTATTAATCAATTGACTGGATTAATGAGGTCACGACTCTTACAATCCAGTCTTTTTACCTCTGAACATTTCTTCACAGCCTAACACATGACCTTTACAGGGAACATTTCTAGATCCAAATCATTAGCAGACACAATGCCAAATATAGTCAGTACAGACTAGATTTGGAATCACAAAAAACACTTAAAGACAAAGATATTCCAGAATATTTTTTGCCCAGAAATACTGATAGAGAGATATGAAGGGATGCCATGGAATCTGTATATTCAAAAGATAGCCATGTTAGGAAACAGTTTAGAATAGTGGTTTTCTCTAAACCACTTTGATTCCTGCCCTCCCCACACCTGTCTTCCCCACATCCTCAGTGACATTTGTCAATGTCTGAAGATGTTTTCTTATCACAACTTATAGGGCATGTGTGCTTCTGGTATCTAATGAGTAGAGGCAAGTATGTTACTACATGTCTTACCAAATACAAGACTGGCTAAGGCACCCACAAAAAAATGGTCAATCATCTAAAATTTAATAATGCCAAGACTAAGAAATGATGATCTAGTGAATATAAAGATACATCTTTACAGAGTTCATAACTAATCAGTGTAAATAAAAAATGTACCAAAGTGCCATGCATTCATAATCAAATAAAATAAATGGCATTGTTCCAAATAATCAAAAATTTAGGTGAAACTTTATGAATGTTCCACTCAAAGTTATTAGTTTTTTTTTTAATGACTAGAGACATGCTAGTTGAAAAAGTATATTAGAGAAACTTTGAGAAGCAATTAATGGGAATATCTGGATAGATTATGGCTGTGCTTGAATAAAGTGATTTAAAATTTTAACTGATCCTTAATATTAATGAGAAAGAAGCAATTTTTTAAAAATGATGACTGTGACATGATAAAACGACTTTTCATAAGTTCCATCTAAACAAATAAACAACAAAAATCAAATCTAGGAAGATTTCACATGATCTTTTAAAAATAGTTTTGTCCTTTTTTGTCCTTATCTCCTTTTGAGATTCTCTTTTCTGGGTTTATATCATTTCTAAAGATCAGATGCTCATGAGCAGGAAGTATAATAAATTACTTCTAAGTTATTTTGGTTGTTGTCAATGCAGAGTTTGGATTAATAATGAAACCAATTAAATCCTCAGATACCTCCAATGGCAACAATAAAAATTTAATTTCCAGGGAGCAATAAGGTTAGCTGTGTTGAACACTATGTGCAATCACAGCAAAGAGGAAATTTTCAAACATTGGCAAATTCTGTTTTGTCAGAGAACCCAGCAGTTGACTGAAATAATCCAAATAATAACAAAAGAATCTATGCTTCTCTTTTCTATTTGTAGCTGTCTCATGCATCTCTGATGATAACCAATCTGAAGAAATTATGGAATGCCTCAAGCAGACAAATGGCATGCCTCCCCTTGTGCAAGAATGTACTGTCCCATGTCGAGAGGATTGTACCTTTACCACCTGGTCCAAGTTCACCCCCTGCTCCAGGAATTGTGAAGCCACCCAAAGCAGGCGGCGACAGCTCACAGGTAGGGCGTAACTATCATTCCTCAACTTCAGACCCGCTGTGCTTCTCTGAATCTCCCAGGTAGAATAAATTTGTATCTGGTATCTCCCTTTACCCTCATCCCTCCATGACCTCAAAACCTAGAGCAATAACTAACATATAACATGGACCCAATGAGCATTTGTGAAATGAATGAAAGGTGTGAGCCATTGTAGGGTGATAAAGTTCTTTTCTATGTAGTTTCATAGTCTTTGTAGTCTGAAAGGGCACTTTATCTATTTACTTCTTCCAAGTAACTAATGGCAAAGTTCCTGGTACTTCATCATGCCAGGTTCTCAATGATCTTAAAAGCAGTCACTGATTTGGAAGCAACATCAAAGATAGATCTAACATACATTATTTCCTCTTGCTATTACCTTGCAAGCAAATTGACCCTTTAAATTTTAGTACTGTAAGGTAAAAAATAAATCTCATATAGATTCTGTTTTGTGATATATCATTATTTTTCAGTTGTGTGCACATCTACAAAAGTTTAATGGAAATTTGAGCAAGTAGTAGTTTATTTGAAGTCCATTTTTGCCTGTGTATAAAAATAACAAATACAGTTTTGTTTTACTGCTTATGTGGATCATACACTAGAATTTCTCTTACCTGCATTGTATTTGTATATGCATAAAACTTAACTCAGAGAATGGAGAACCAAAAGAAAAACATGGGAATGATCATTGAGATAGTAATCTTGGTGTTGACATTGAAGTAGTAAGCGTAGAGTGACCATTTGTTCTCATGAGTAGTTCAAGTGCTAATTCTCTTGGTTTCAAGACCTTTATGTTTTTTATTCTTCCAGATGAATTTCATAATTGCTTGCTCTATTTCTGCAAGGTACATCATTGGGATTTTAATTGGAATTGCATTGAATCTGTATAGCACTTTAGGTAGTATAGCCATTTTGACGATATTAATTCTGCCTATCCAGGAACATGGGAGATCTTTCCATCTTCTAAGGTTTTCTTGGATTTCTTTCTTTAGTGTTCTGTAGTTCTCATTGTAGAGGTCTTTCACCTCTTTTGTGAGATTGATTCCCAAGTATTTTATTTTTTTCGATGCTATTGTGAATGGGGTAGTTTTCCTAATTTCTCTTTCTGAAGATTCATCACTTATGTATAAAAATGCATTGGATTTATGAGCATTGATCTTGTAATAGCTAAAGCAATCCTCAGTAGCAAGAGCGAAGCAGGGGGAATTGCAATACCAGATCTTCAACTCTACTACAAAGCAATAGTAACAAAAACGGCATGGTATTGGTACCAAAATAGACAGGTAGATCAATGGTACAGAATAGAGGACATGGACACAAACCCAAATAAATACAATTTTCTCATACTAGACAAAGGTTCCAACAATATGCAATGGAGAAAAGATAGCCTCTTCAACAAATGGTGCTGGGAAAACTGGAAAACCATATGCAACAGAATGAAATTAAACCCCTATCTCTCACCCTACACAAAACTCAACTCAAAATGGATCAAGGACCTTGGAATCAGACCAGAGACCCTGCATCTTATAGAAGAAAAAGTAGGTCCAAATCTTCAACTTGTTGGCTTAGGATCAGACTTCCCTAACAGGACTCCCATAGCACAAGAAATAAAAGCAAGAATCAACAACTGGGATAGATTCAAACTAAAAAGCTTTCTCTCAGCAAAGGAAACTATCAGAAATGTGAAGAGAGAGCCTACAGAGTGGGAGAATATTTTTGCCAACCATACCTCAGATAGAGCGCTAATTTCCAGAATCTATAAAGAACTCAAAAAACTCTACACGAAGAATACAAATAATCCAATCAACAAATGGGCTAAGGAAATGAACAGACACTTCACAGAAGAAGATATACAAGTAATCAACAGGTATATGAAAAAATGTTCAACATCCCTAGTAATAAGAGAAATGCAAATCAAAACTACCCTAAGATTTCATCTCACCCCAATTAGAATGGCGATTATCAAGAACACAAGCAACAATAGGTGTTGGCGAGGATGTGGTGAAAAAGGAACACTCATACATTGCTGGTGGGGTTGCAAATTAGTGCAGCCACTCTGGAAAGCAGTGTGGAGATTCCTCAGAAAACTTGGAATGGAAACACCATTTGACCCAGCTATCCCACTCCTTGGCCTATACCCAAAGGACTTAAAATCAGCATACTACAGAGATACAGCCACATCAATGTTCATTGCTGCTCAATTCACCATAGCCAGATTGTGGAACCAACCTAGATGCCCTTCAGTTGATGAATGGATAAAGAAACTGTGGCATATTTATACAATGGAATATTACTCCGCAATGAAGAATGATAAAATTATGGCATTTGTAGGCAAATGGTCGAAATTGGAGAATATCATGCTAAGTGAGATAAGCCAATCTCAAAAAACTAAAGGACGAATGATCTCGCTGATAAGTGGATGAGGACATATAATGGGGGTGGGAGGGGTTAGCATTAGGTTTAGGGTTAGGTTTAGAGTTAGGCTAAGGAGAGCGGTAAGAATGAAGGAAAGAAGGACTGTATAAAGGGAAAAGGGTGGGAGGGGTGGGGGGGAAGGGAAAAAAAAGAAACATCATTACCCTATGTAAACATAAAAAAATAAATAAAAAAAAAATTAGATCTAAAAAAAAAAAAAAAGACCTTTATGTTTGAATGCATTGCTTACCTGATCACATTTATAATTTAACTCATTGTAATGAATTTACTTAATTGATTAGAGCCTTTTACAAGATTTATGCACATAAACTGTGTATGTGTGCATTCCTGAATGAAGATGAAATGTATAATTATGATACAAACATCAAATAAGATATGCTGTATTTTGTGCTATCTTTTCCACAAAACTTTGTGCACATATAACTTTATGCAATGTTGCCTGTATTACCAAGACAAAACAAATCTCTTATGGAAAAACAATAAAATAGGACATAATGTGGGTGGAGGGAATAATCTGAAGTTCAGAGAGCAACTTCCTGACACTGGGTTTGCATGCACATACATAACGCTTTAGAAACCACTTTGCCGACAAATTTGTGTCTCTGAGATGAGAGAAAATTTTCTGTAGAGGAAACAAAGTTTTTAATTAGTGGCTGGGTTTTTTTCTTTCTCATGAAGGTTTGCTAATGATATTTGGCACCTGCAAAATGAGAATGAAAATGCTAAAACTCCCTGAATATTTATCCATTTTTACAACCAACACCCTTTGTGTTTTGAATTGTTAAAACCTTAATGAATTTGATTTTTATTTAAAATAGACTTTTTATAAAAGTAAATATTGAAGAACTGTTATACATTTTTCTGCAAACTCTAACCTGAGAATTACTCATACTAAAAGACTGTTTAGAAGTTTTTTCTAAATAGTTAACTGCTATTCATTTAGATGGCTAATTGATATTTGTGTGTCTTCATGTCTAGGTGACAACAAAACAACTCATTAGTGAAATGCATTAGTCATTAAAAAAAATAGTCAAATGAAACATTTAGTGTCAATGTTGAAAAAAATAAAATCCCAGTGGTGAATTAAGTTTTATAGATTTAAAGACATTTTATTGTTGCAATGTTAATGCTTCCATTTTGGTAACTTGGTAGTAAACTTAATAAACCAATCTCTTCCATGAATGACAGTAGAAGCCAGGGACTCAGACTCGAAAATCACATGACTATTTTTCTCTTTTTAACACAGTCACCTACAAAGAAGTATATGGACCCAAATACAGGCCACATCCTTGAATGTGGAACCATCTAGCATCTATTTTCTTGTTGACATTTTTAACATGAGACCTTAATTCATTATCTAGTTGTTCTCTGATTATAGTCAAACTGGATCCCCAGAATTTAGACTGATAAGTAAAGCAGTTTATACAATGCTGAAATAATTCATTTGATAAAAAAAATGTCATCTAGCCATGTGTATGTATGTGCTCATGAATGTTCATATACACATACATATACATGGGTCTTATAAACATATACACGTATGTGTCTATAACACACACACACACACACACGCCTGGATAAAAATTTTTAGCAAATGAATAGATATTCAAAATATGTAGATAACTAATACACACTCTAACTTAAGGAGACTGATCTTTTAGTACTAGTAGGTTCTGAATTCAAATGTCAATGCTGATTTTTGATGTGATATAATCAAATGATGGCTGATAATTTGGTTTTTATTATATCACAAATATAGAGACAGCATCCATTTGTATTGAATATTATGCTAATAACCTCCATTTGCCCTGTAAATGAACATTTTCTGTTTCTACCCCCTTCTTTTTATATTTTATTTTCTCTTTCTTCCTCCCTCTCCTCCCTTTCTGTTTTTTCCTCCTCTTCCACTTTGTCTTTCTTCCCCCTATAAAGACATCTTTTTTTTCTCAGTTACTCACTGAATTTTTTCTGTTGACCACTCATGCATGCTAGACTTTGGCAATACAGTGAAGAAATAGGCAGGCAAGACCCCAACTTGACAGAGCATATAGTCTATTTGGAAGTATGGAAAACTTTTTACTATATATAATTACAGCAGTGTAGTATCTACTGTATTGGGAGTTGCATTCATCACCTGTCTTTGCATAACAAACAACTGCAGAATTTCAGGCCTAAAACAACACATTTATAGATTTATCATTTTATACTTCTATAGTTTGAAGTCTGACATGTACTAAGAAAAGATTGTGGCCAGGAGCTACTTCCTTTCTGGAGGTTCAGGGAAGAGTATATTTCCTGTCCTTTTCCAGTTTAGAGAGAGACTACAGTTCTTGGCTCATGATTCCATTCCTCCATCTTCAAAGCCAGTATATTGCATCTCTGATCACTCTTCCACAGTCATATTCCCTGTGGCCATCTCCTCACCAGGAAGAGTTCTCTGGTTTTAAGGATTCATGGATTAGAGTGAATTTACCCAAAGAATCTAGAAAAATCTCCCAACTCATGGTCTATAACCTTAGTCTTATCTGCAAAATCTGATTTTCTGTATTCAAGGTTACAGAGATTAGGGTGTAGATATCCTTGGAGAGCCATTATTCTGCTTAGCACGAGCTATGAAAGTATAGAAGAAAAACACTTCCTTTAATCATAATATGTGGAGCATATTCAAGGATGACATTCTGGTTGATTGCGTAGGGGGACTGGGGTTTGAACCCAAGGGTACTCTATCACTACATCTTCAACCCTAACCACTATGCCAGACAGGGATGACTTTCTGGAAGGAATAATTTATTAGTTGGAATCTAAAGGACAAGTAGGCATGAAGTAGGCTAAAGAGGGAGGGTAGAACATGTGGGCATTTCTGGCGTAAAACATGTAAATGCCAGTAGTCAAAAGAGCAATTTCTAGGAAATGAAAAATGTTCAATATCACTACAGAGAGAATGATGTGCTGCAGGTGGGAGGGAGATACTAATGGCCTAGGTCATTTGGGGCCTTGATAACCATGATGAGGAGTCTAGACTTCATTCTATGACCTATAGGAAGTTACTAAAGAGATTTTAGTAGACAAGTGATGTGATCATATTTATATCATTGAAAGCTGACTCTGAGTGCTGTGTGGTGAGCAGATGGGAGAGAGTCAGGTATAGTGGCAACAAGTTCTTGGAGAAAGTTACTATGGGGTTTCAGCTAGAGATTTGGAGAGGACTAAATATGGGTGGTATTGGTTGGTGTAAAAACCAGTGAACCAAATTAAGAGCCCTTAATCATTTGAAACAGAATTTTTTATCATTAATTATATGTAAGGATTCCAACAGAATAATAGTGTGACATTTCTGTTTCTACTTAGTCATGCTGGGAAATGCAGAGGAGAAAGATAGTGGTATGAAGATGAAGAGTTTAATTTTGGCCACATTTTGTTCAATTGGTCCTTTATAAGAAGATTTCTAGTCTAGGCCTTGGAAACTTGAGCAAGAAATCTGGGGGGAAGTTATTAATTTGAAATTAAGGAATATATATGTGAATTTAAACTTTTCAAGTGTGTAAAGATGTAGGGTCAGAAGAGAAGAGACCCTACTTGAGGAATCTCATCAGTTAAGAGAGGTATATATATATAGAAAAAAAAATCAGATAAAAAAATGAATAAGAATTGTGGCTAGAGGAATGGTGAGGATGTAGGTAAGTCTAAAAGTATATTATGATGGAACTTTGGAAGGGTATATTAAGATTGTAGTCAAAGTTGGCACTCTGAATTATCATTGATCAAGTCTGAAAGATAAGGAATTATTTCCCAGGGCATTTGTGTACATCACTTTGGAAAGAATAGTTTTAAGGCATGGGTAGATTCAGAGTATAAGACTAAGTGGAAGAAGAGGAGAATGGAAATTGAAGAGATGGAGACTGGGAGTTTCAGAGCAATACTGTATAGAAGTTTGCAAAGAGTATAGACTGGGGCATGCTACTTGCTGATAGCAAGGAACCAATCACCACCGACTGATCTCTCTCATGGTTGTACTGTACTTCTCAAACTTATTCTAAATGTTCCTAATGATAGAGGCAAATGGATACATCATCTCAAAGGGACAGAGGGATAAACAAAGCTACCTGACCAGCTTCAGGTCTGACAGGAGTTCTTATTTTTTATGGACATAAGCATCATGGCAGACCATAGAGTCCATCATCAAGTCAACACCTACAGAATCATGTAGGATGCAGACCATTGAAGGAAGTAGCTCATGCATCAGCTTGTAGCAGTCATGTGTATAACATATAGAGATTGGAAATGGACCCATAGAGCTGCATATATATATTTTTTTATAACCCAGGATGACTCTAGCTAATGTCTGATTAATGAGAAAACAAAGGATAGAATTATGGAATATTTTTAGTGATCTAGAAGAAGTGTGTTGGCTACAAAGTTGAATCAAGTTACAGCTTGAATTGGAATCTATTTAACAAGATTATCAAGTATTCATAG
Organism: Sciurus carolinensis; assembly: GCF_902686445.1. Taxonomy (NCBI): domain Eukaryota; kingdom Metazoa; phylum Chordata; class Mammalia; order Rodentia; family Sciuridae; genus Sciurus; species Sciurus carolinensis. Next base: position 89,560,938 of record NC_062215.1, read on the forward strand.
CTGAGAAAAATAATACTGCATTGTCATTTTTGAAATTTGGGGTGATGTTTCAAAGTTCCCTCAAAGTCAATTGGTGAGGTGAAGTCATAGTCTAGAATACTTAGGTTAAATGGGTCTCTCAGGATGGAAGTCATAGATTTTACTGAGATTATTCAACATGTTTTGATCATTTTTTTCAATTGATTATTTGTGTCAACATTGAGCTATATGATAGCAGGAACCAAAATGAGCTCAATTTTGTCCATCACATCTGAAATGATCCCTACCCTCATTTTAAGGTCTGTTTTTATAAACTAACTTGTAAAAAAAAAAACAAAGGAGAGAGAGATTTACTACTTAGACTCTTTTGTTGGTTTCATGGCAACCATTAGTTTCAAGAATACACATAAGGTTAATCAATTTGTTGTTATAAATAGAACATAGAGAATATAATATTAAATAAGTTAATAAGAAATTCTTCTAGCCCTTGAGTCACTTGAGTACATAAGTATTTTGTACTATCCTCCCACAAGAAATTATTTTTATCTTTAAATTAACTTGAATTTTTCAGTTGCCCGGGAGTTGTTCCTGTTGTCTAGGATTTACTTTCAGGGGGAAAAAACAAGTGAAAAAAGAAAATCTCTTTAAATTTAGGTTTAATATTCTGACAGAAGTAAATATAAAAATGTGACTTACTCTTAAAAAAACAGCCCATATGAAATTAATATATTATTGTCTCTTTTTGGACCAGGGAAAAGCAGAAAGAAGGAGAAATGCCAGGATGCTCACCTGTACCCTCTAGTGGAAGCAGAGCTCTGTCCTTGTGATGTATTTATATCCCAACCTTATGGAAACTGGTCAGATTGCGTTCTTCCAGAAGATAGAAGGGAGCCTCCACGAGGATTGCGGGTACATGGAGACAGCAAAGAATGTGGAGAAGGCATGCGCTTCAGAGCAATAGCCTGCTCTGATAAAATGGAAGACCCGTTGACCCCTCCTACTGCAGCAGCTCTGGTAAGGAGATGGATGAGGAGTAACAGATGAGAACATTGGCACACAGCTCAGGAGGTTTGTCCAAGGTCTAGAATTCGTAGCTCTGTCATTTCATTGTTTTTCATTCTTTTTTTGTCAGTAGCATACTTCCACTCATAAAATATAGACACATGAAATGCATGCATCCATATCTCAATGATTGTTCTACGATGATTTGGGATATTTGACTTTTCACTCTGTGCTTCACCTTGATTTCTTTGCCACTTGTTTGCTGGGGGTAAGAACAGTTGTTCTACTGCACCAAGAAAACCAAAGCTCAGGACAAACGAATATATTTTATGGTGGTTTCTTTTGGGGGGTTGGGTGGGGGTTTGACCTGATACACGGAAGGCATTAGACCTTGGATTTCTCCTAATGTAGTTGATAAAATATCAGTGTAAAAATGTTTATTTTAACTGTTTTACAATACAAGTTATAAGTATGCCCAAGTGAATAGTACAAAATGGTGGAAATGAAATGAGGCAATCTGGGAGAATTTGAAATATAAATCATGAGAAAACTGTCTTTCAACCTTCCTCAAAGAATTTGAAAGATATTGGTGAATGGAGAAGAGAATGAAAGTTAAGTAAGGCAGGGGTAAAAGTTGGTGGAGGAGGCCGAGACTCATCACTACATGTAGATGATGAATGTCCTGCTCCATTTTATTTTTATACTACCTTTTTATTGTTAAGACTAAAGGAGTTAGGAATTTTGAAGAGGAATAAGGAAAGAAAGAATTTGTGTTTTAGTGGGAAATTATGTAGACAAACATATAAGACCAAAACTTTTTGGTCTTAGCTATCAAGGTCTTAGAATTAAAATGCTTTCTCTGTAGGACTAGAAATGGCAAACTGAGTCCAGTTCTAATGTCCCAGTCAGATAAATGGTAAGTCTTCTTTCTAGCCAATGTACTAGTTCATCTTTAAGACATACCCATATCAGAGTGATATTGGCCAAATTATATGGTTATATTGTAAGCATGTACAAATATATAGCAACAAATCTCACCACTATGTGCCGCTATAATGCACCAATAAAAATATACATAAAAAAGACATACCCATATCATTATATGAATGCAATTTAAGTTTTAGTGATTCTTTAAAATTAGTGTCATTGTTGCCCTATTTCTGCTTCCCTAGTTAGTCTGCAGAATTTTTGTGAGTTATTTGACTTTCAGAAACATTAAACACCTCATAAACAGGGTACTACACCCATTTTAAGGAAGTCAAGGCTGGTGACTTTTTGACTTTACTATTTTTTAGCTTTTTGTGCATCTCGATATACTTATTCATTCATTTGATCAGAACCTATAGGCCAAACACCTGCTATGTACCTCATCTTCTGTAATTTGGATTTACAGTCTTAGAATTACAAATCAGGGACCCATGGAGTTTATTGACTAGTGAGGGGTTTCATAAAAAAACAAGTGTATAAAAAGAATTTTAAGTTTTTACTAGTTGTGAGGATACTGAATAGAAAATCTTTAGATAGACTTTATGGAAATTCTAACTTAAATGACATAAATCTGATATGTGAAGGGTGAGGAGGCAGTCATGGGAAAAATACATAATAGGGTCATTTCCGTTAGTGGGATGCCCACAGCACAAAAGGCAGGAAAGGTGCTCTAGTTAGAAACAAAACAAAACAGCAGCAGCAACAACAGCAACAACAATAAAAACAGAATCCTGTTTCTGTAGAGAGTGAATGGAGAGTTGTGTGAAGTGGGGTTTAATATCTAGGGAGAATCCATGAGACAAGCCAAGGAGTTTGGATCTAATTCAGGTGCATTCATCAGCTGGGAAGTGGAGTGGATTATGTGATCCCATTTATGTTTTTAAAGATCACTTTTTAAAATTTATTTTTCTTTTTACACACTGCATTTGGATTCATTGTATATAAATGGTGTACATCTTTTCATTTCTATGGTTGTGCACGATGTAGATTCATATCATTCGTGTAATCATACATGTTCATAGGGTAATGATGTCTGTTTCATTCCACCATTTTTCATCCCCCTCCCTCTCATTTCCCTCTACATAATCTAAAGTTCCTCCATTCTTCTTTCATCCCCCACCCCCCACTTTAGACTACTATCTGGAGAATGACAAGGAAGTCATTAGGAGACTCCTGCAGTTAGGGTAAGACATGGAGGTAGTTAGACTAGCATGGTGGCAATGAAGAGTGTGTCTTGGAGGTATAGAGAAGTGTCTTGAAGGTATAGTTTAAAGACAGAATTGACAAGATTATTCCAAATCAGATCATCTTTTTATATGTCATTCATTTCTAATTTTTCATGGATGTGAATATTGTGATTTTTAATGTGGAAAATAATTTCAAGTTAGAAATGAAAATATCTTCAGGGAAGAGGAGACATTTATAATTCAACCAATTTGCTGTTCAATAGCAAAAGTTATTAGGGAATTCTAAAAGATTTTCACCAAATGACAATAGTTCTTTAATCAAAATTTACTTTAGAGTCATAACTTTTATGGTATTTGCATCGATTCTTTCATAGCATATCTTTTCAAAAAAGATTTTCTAAAGTAATGAATGAAAACACTATTGTATCACCTGTGGGGATGTGACACAAACCTAGGATCAAGAAAAGAAAATTTTAATGGTACTAATAAAGACAAAGTATTTCTTTTTGAGTTAATCTCATATATTAAGAATTGTAGTTTCATCTTAGGCAAACAGGCACAGAGTAGTGATCCCAGTCTGATTCTTTCATTTGAATGGTACTAACTTTGCCTTTGAAAGCCCTTACATGGACTTGTCTTCCATTTGCATTTGGAAGACATAAATGGGATTCCCCAGGATGATATCAGGTAGACTTCCTCAGGAGAATGATTATTCATCATACTCAGATTTCCTACACATTCCTTCTGGCACACATAGCTTTGGGAACACAACCTCATGAATTCTAAATTATCTCTTTTAATAGGTTTCACAGATAATTAAAACCAGGTAATCACAGCCAAGTCTGTTTGTCTTTAAGAAAATTACTATAGGGGAAATATTAAAACTGTGCTTTATTTAGAAAACACTTAAAAATGAAGTTTGTGTCTATTTCTTTCATCTACTGTGGTTAGCTAATAAACCACGTCACTGCCTGATGACAGAGTGCATTTCCCACCTTTTTTTTTTGGCTGGGGACTACCTCTTTTTGGGGGCAAAATAGCATGTGCCTACATTAAGGTACTTGAGGCGAGTTACTTCCAAGGATGTCTTTCCACAGTGTTTTGCCAAAGAATGAGACACACAAGCATCACATGCACCAATTCACTGCATTCTTCTCTCTCTCTTTATCCATCCCTTCATTCAGATTTCTGCTCGGCATCTGCTCATGTCAAGTCTATCTGACTCTTCTAATGAAACAATCCACTTCATCTTCCCCTTGCCAGTCTTTATTCTACTTCACAGTACTTAATTACACACTGACATATTATGTGCTTATTCTTAAAATTATTTATTATGAGTAATAAATAATGATAACTCATGATATTGAATGCATGACTGAATCATCAGGTCTTAATATTTTCACCTTCTAAGTATCTCTCAAGCTTTTCCTTTTCTCTTGCTACCTAATGCTATCTATTGCTAGTAAATGATACATTATTCTTTCTTGACTTAGTCATCTAATATCTATCATACCAACAGCCAACAATCATCACACTAAAATGCAAATGGGACCATGTCATTGGCCTGTTTGCAGTCTTTATCTCTCCCCCTTTTCATACCTGCTCATTAGTGGAACTTTAAGACCTCCCAAAAGTGCATAGCTTAGCTGGCATGCCATTTCTCTCCCAAGACCTTCATACTGAAGGTAAGATCAGGTGCTTTCTATTTCAGGAAGCAGTTCCCTTTCTCCTGTGCTTCTCATTAGGGCTATATTTAGCTTTATTTTTTAGACATTCTCCAGGTAGAATGTCTAAATTCCTCTCACTAAATTTGGAACTCATTGAAGTTCAGGACAGAACCATGTTCATTTCTCCATCACTAGTACCTATCACAGGGTCTGGTTCCTCGAAGGCTCTTGGCACATGTTGGCTGAATGAATAAAAGAACTACTTTAGACATGGTGACTTCTCAACACATACACCTGTATAGAAGTTTTGAAGTGTGTATATGTGTGCATTGTGTGTGATTGTATGTTTTAAAAATTCATTTTTGGTAGAACAGCTCTGTATAAGGAAAGCAGAACTATAGAAAGTCAGACGTGCAATACATGATCAGGCAAACAGTACAAAAAATCTGGCTGTTTTGCCCTTGATGTACAGTGTGGGATTAGAGAAAGTAAATTGCATTGTTTTTATTTTTTTTAAAAAATGGATGAGTACAGTAAAAACAATACTCCAAAAACCCAGTGTTAACTATGTGAATAAACTTCAATTTATCAGATTGTAAAATGAAAATGTAATCTGTTATATCAAATTCCAGTTAAATTATGATTGGTTTTGATAGGTAATTAATTGTATTCATTAATATTTCAACCAGAAATAACTTAACCATTTGCAGCGTAACTTTATTACAATTTAATTAATTAGATGTCATGCATAAAGTGCTATGGATAGCAGACAAAACAAAATCATCATCATCATCAAAGACTCTCTTAGTTGGAGATCGCAAAGAGTGTTTGCATAGCATGTATGAGGCTCTGAATTCAGTCACCAGTACTGGATAACAAAAATCAGGGGAAAATCTCCTTGTGATTTAAAGAATAATATAGGTTATATGTTTGCAGTCCCTGAGAAATGGGAAGTTAATATTAATACATTTAGAAAGTTTGCATCATCTGTATGTGTATTCAATTTTTATATAATTGAAATATTTCAGTTATAGCTACATATGAACAAGATTATTTGGGCTGAACAGGGAGAACATGTTCAGGAACTGAAAATTACATCTTTATTGAGGTAGGTGATTAAGAAATCATTTTGTAAAGTGCCCTGGCAAAGATTTGTGGACACCAAAGAAGAGATAAACTTTTCAAACTGTTGTGAGTTTTCCTCATAAATCAATCACCCAGCAGTGACCAGATGATTAGAAACCACCCTCTTTTGCAGAAAGAGAAATGTTTTAGTCATCAATGACTTTGCTAAATAACCTGTTTACTAACTCCTATATGCTTTCATGTTTTATAAGATGATGGAAATCTCTTCAAATCACCACCCAAGTAGGAATAATCATGCCTGGATCAATAAAATATAAATTTGAAAGATTAAGAAAATTTTTCACATTGATGTTTTGCCTTTTATGTTTTTTTTTTTTGTTTTAACTTGATTTTTAATACGATTTTTAAGTAAAATTCACATAATATTGCTACATTATGGGTATTTTTCCTCTCCCATTTTTTTCTAACCACCATTGCTCTGCCTTCAGGGTGTTCTTTTTTACTGAACTGTAGTTCAGGCTGCTCATTGCTCCAAAGCCAATATTTTGTAGATGACAGGTGGTAGGAAAAATCAGGTTTATTCAAAGGCTGGTACCTTGGAAGAGGAAGGGGGCTGTTTTCCTCACATCTCCATCTTGAAGGGCTCAGGGGCACAAAAGGTCTTCACAAGAGGAGAAGGAGGAACCGGGAAGGAGGGCTACATGCTGAGCAGAACCTTCAGTTTCCAGGGTACTGTTTCCTTTTACTTCTCCAGAACATTCCAATGGACCTTAACCTCCTGGAGCTAGTTCTTATATTTCTTTTCAGGCAGACATATCACTTTTCTACAAGTTAAGTCTCACAACAATTTACATGCTTTGTCTTAGTTGATACATAGGAATAAAAGAACAGAAGGAAATTATACATTTTATTGTTATCTGAAGGTCACCAGATAGTCTCAGTTCTGTAAGTCTGAAGAAAGCTTATTTTGCAGTTAACATCATAAATCATGTTAGGTATTTTCTTATTTAATACCTAACATTAGGTAATAATAATACATTATATTAGGTAGTGGTTTTGGTGGAGCTTCTTTTTATGATTTAGAATGCCACATAAAAAGAAAGGGACAGGCTGGGGTTGTAGCTCAGTGGTAGAGCCTTACCTTGAATGTGTGAGGCATTGGGTTCAATCCTCAGCACCACATAAAAATAAGTAAATAAAAATAAAGGTATTAAAGCAAAAAAGAGGAAAGGGAAATGATTCTTGCAAAAGGATTGGAGTGGGGAATCTGGTGGAAGGGCAAAGGGAGGGGAAATGGAAGTAATCCTGCCAAGGTCAATTCCCAAGGAACAGTTAATGTTACTCTTACCTTTGTATAGATTTTCTGCAGTCATTGTCTGTTGTTACTGTTTGGATATGAGGTGTCCCGTAGAGCTCCTGCACATGCACCAATATTCAGAGGTGAAGTGATTGAATTGTGAGAACTGCAATCTAATCAATTCATCCTAGTTTGAATGGACTGAATGGGTGGTGACTGGGGGCAGGTAGTGCAGGGCTGGAGCCATAGGTCACTGGGGTGTGCCCTGGAAGGGTTTAGCCTCCACCCTCTGCTTCCCCACTTTGTCAGAGGGGAACAGCTTTCCCCTGGCCCCTCCCCCATGATGTGCTGTCTGATCTTGGTCCCAGAGCAATGGAGTCAGATTGAATCTTGTGAAACTGTGAACACCTAATAAAGTTTTCCTCCTCTTGTTCTTCTTATGCATTTTGGTCACAGCAATCAAAAAAACTAACTAAAACACACACCCACTGTCCTCATCAGCACTTCCTCTTGCTACCCTTTCTCCCATTCCAGTGAGAGGAACCTTTCCTAAAGGCAAAGATGTTTATCACTCTCAGATTTTAAACTCTCAGTAGCAACACTGGCAACTCATTACCCAGACCGTTTAGCAAGACTTTACTCTTTTTAACCCCTGAGGCCTCATCCCTCATCTACCCCCATGGAGCTCCTGCAGTCTTCAGTTGCTGCATATCTCAGTACATAACATTCAATTTCCCCATGCTGTGAATTGAATCACCTCACCCCCACCCTTGCCCCCCCACACAACTTAATTTCTACTGGATTCCTAATATCCTTTCTGAAAAACCATAGGTGGTCTTACCAGGAAACTTTTCCCCAACCACTAAAACCTACTAAGAGTTAGGCATATCTGTTTTATGCCCCTCCACAAAATGCAGATCCCTAATCCCAGAGCTTCTCTTCCTACCAGCCTTATTGGTAGATTGATAGTTCATTCTGTCACAGAGGACTATATACTCTAGAGGGAAGAATTGTGTCTATTCATCATTCTACCATTTCAAATACAGGCATAATGTCAGATATAGCTAAGCACTAGCTTTTTTTTTTTTTTTCCTTTAATTGTAGTAGGAGTTGAGCCTAAAGCCTTTGTTAGGCAAGTGCTCTATGGCTACCCTACATCTGCAGCCCTGACTTCAGTCTCTTGAGTATAGGCATACACCACCATGCCTGTCAACACTATCTTCTTGATTTGGATGAGGCAAAGTGTTTTGTCATTACACCAAAAACATTAGCAATAAATGAAAAGATAATTTAGACTTCATCAAAATTAAAAGGTTATGTGTTGCAAAGGACCCCATGAGGACTGGATGGAGACAGAGGACATTATCCTGACACCAAACCAGAAAAGGACACACCAAAAAAAAAAAAAAAATAGGGAAACTATAGACCAATATCTCTGATGAACATAAATTCTTAATCCCTAACAATAGCACATCAAAATGTATACCATGACAGTGGGATATATCCTTGTGATACAAGGATGGTTCAACATACACAATTAATCAATGTGAGACACCAGATTAACAGAATGAAGGACAAAGATCATGATGATCTCAAGAGATAGAAAAGGCATTTGCCAAAACTTAACATTCTTCATGACACAAACTCTAAAAAAAATTATAGAAGGAATGAACTCAGCACAATAAAAGGCATTATACAAGCCCACAGCTGTCGTCATGCTCAATGGTGAAAAATCAATGTACAACAAAAATCATATATACTAAACTGGTAAACAATTAAGAAAACAATCTGTTTACAGTAGCACTCAAATGAGTAAGATAATTAGTAATTTAAAATTTAAGTAAAAGATCTTTACACTGGAATCTGTAAAACATTAATGAAAGAAATTGAAGATAACATAGTGAATAAAAGGATATCCTGTGTTCAAAGTTTGGAAAAACCAACATTGTCTTAAGTGTCTGTACTACCCAAAGTAGTTTAAGGATTTGATGCAACTGTTATCAAAATTCCAGTAACATTTTAACACATACAGAAAAAATAATCAGGAGCAAGAACAAAGATGAAGGTATCACATTCCTGTTTTGAAATTATATTGCAAAGTAATAAAAGTAATCAAACCAAAAGGGTACCAGCCTAAAAACAGGTATATCAACCTTTTTACCACATGAAAAGCTCAGAAATAAACCCACACATACACACTGTTCTAATCTTCCACAAAGGTTTCAAGAATATAGAGTGGACAAAGAATGGTCTCAAGTAAATTGTGTCTGGTAAACTGGTTATCCCCATGCAAAACAAGAGTGGATCCTTACTTTACATCATACACAGAAATAAATTCATAATGGATTATGATGGGGTGGCCAGCACCCCGACAGAGCAGGTTCCTGCTCAGGAGTTGTGAGCTGCCTGAGAAAACAAAAAGTCTGAAATAATCAGTAAGAAATAAGACAAAGCCAAAGATTAGATTTAGAAAGCAGAGTGCCTGATGGATCTTCTAGTCCTGATAGGAACTGGAACTGAACAACTGCAAAGGGCCCCCATTCTTTATTTAAGGGGGAGTACATCAAAGGCAGGGTTAAGGTTTCAGTGGAAGGAGTTTTGTTTTGGTGCTTGTTTCTTGGTGTGGCAGGGGTTTTATAGTAAACAGTTTGATTGGCATGTGGCAGGCTGCATTCATCTCCAGGAGGCTGTGCTTGAACTTGAGAGGAGAGTTAGGACAGGGCACCACATGAATCAGGCATTCTCGAACCAGCAGATTCCAATTTAAGAAATAAGACAAAGCCAAAGATTAGATTGAGAAAGCAGAGTGCCTGATGGATCTTCTAGTCCTGATAGGAACTGGAACTGAACAACTGCAAAGGGCCCCCATTCTTTATTTAAGGGGGAGTACATCAAAGGCAGGGTTAAGGTTTCAGTGGAAGGAGTTAGAAACCTTAGAAAAATAGGAGAAAGTATCTGTGACATTGGTCTTATTGATTTTTTTTTTTAATATGGCAAGGCAAAAATATAAATGCACACATATGTTCACATGTATTAAATTACTGGCACTAGGGATTTGGACTCAAAATATTTTCTGGGAAATTTCTTTTAATAAAAATAGACCTGTTAATCAATTAATTTAAATGTGGAATATATCTGAAGAAAAATATGAATAGTATCTCCTTCTCTCTCTTTCCAGTACTGGGGATTAAACCTAGGGCCTCAAGCATCCTAGGCAATTGCTCAACCACTGAGCCACCTCCCTGGCCCTTTTTATTTCATTTTTGATACAAGGTCTTATTAAGTTGCTAAGACTAGCCTTGAACATGTGATTCTCCTGCCTCAGCCTTGTGAATAGCTGGGATTACAGGTGTACTCCACAGTTTCTGGCTTTAATCTGAGTCTTGCAGGAAGGAAGAGAGAGTTGTGGTTTAATAACATAGACTATCACTGTGTGAGTAGGATATATATATATGTATATGTATATATACATATACATATATGAGTAGGTAGGGAATATGAGTTGAATTAACTTGGTTTGGAGCTCATATGTTGTATAGACTTCATTATTCAGACAGTTTTTCCCCCCCCCTACTTGAGTAACATTTGAACTCATTTTTTTAAGGGACTAAGTTCTAACAGAGCTTTGCCTTTAACTATAAATCAAGTTTATGATAAAGTTTCTTTCAGTATATGTCAGCATAAAGCTAAGCATAGCCTCCTCTTGACTATATTACATAAGCTATGTAAGCTGAAAGATACACAAAATTTTAAATTATAAAATTTAAAATTCACTTTCCTCTGAGATGCCAACATAACTTAACTTGAGGCCTGTAATTCTCAGCATTTTTTACTATGGTGACAAACTTACCCCAGTAACCTTTACCCAGAAGACAACCTAAGGTCTGCCCCCTGGGTATACTCAAAACACACAGGAGACTTTACCCCATGCATCTTGATCTTTCTCACTGATTCTTTAAATCCTAAACTGCTTCAAAATTGATGTTTTATACCCAAAGGACTTAAAATCAGCTTACCACAGTGATGCAGTCACATGAATGTTTATAGCAGTTCAACTCACTATAACTAAACTATGGAACCAACCAAGGTGACCTTCAAGAGATGAATTAATAAAGAAAATGTGATACATATATATATACACACACACATACATACATACATGATGGAATGCTACTCAGCTTTAAAAGAATGAAATTATAGCATTTTCTGGTGAATGGATGGAACTGGAGAATATCATGCTAAGCAAAATAAGCCAAACCCAAAAAACCAAAGACAGAATATGCAAATGTTAATTCACTATAAGTGGTTGGGGCCAGGGGCTAGGGAAGAATAGAGTTACTTTATATTAGGTAGAGGACAGTGAAGGGAGGGGAAGGTATGGGGCTAGGAAGGATAGCACAGTGAAACAGACATTATTACCTTATATACATATATGACTGCGTGACCCATGTGATCCTACAATATGTGCAATCAGTAAAATGAGAAATTATACTCCATTTATATATGATCTATCAAAATGTATTAATGCATTCTAGTGTCATATACAACCAGTTAGAACAAATAAAAATTAATAAACTTTTTAAAAAAGGAATACGATAGAGGCATTGTATTCAGTGGTTGAATTCTGGCTTCAGGTTGAGGTTGGATTAGATAGATTAAAATTAGAGATAGAGAAACCAGACAGGGTGGGCTAAGGATCTGGGGGCTTGTGAGGGTGTCCCCAGGAAAGTGTAAAAAGGCAGAGACTGTTGGGATGGGGAAGAAGCTGGTTTCTGAGGGTTGAGAGGGTGACCCTACTAGAGGTGTGGAAACAGGAACCCGACCAGGAATAATTTGGAAACTGAGTTACAGATGGATGGTGACACTAACTAGGGTGGCAGTCTAATTTATGAGTTGAAAATGGAGAAACATTTGGGATGATTTGAACACTGAGCAGAACAGTTACTAGAGATGGAAAAAAGACTGAAAGTATTTAAAGTCAGGAGAGAGAAATTTCTCTTGCTACTACTCTGACTATAGATTTGGGATATAGGTTTTAGAATAGTTATAGGTGGCAAGGTAGGTGATGAGAATGAGGTAGACATTGGGAAGAGGTGACCTTAGAACTCTTAATAAGTAGTTCGATTTGAGATTGTGTTGGGAAAGTTTGCTTAAACTTCAGTAGGAGCTGTTTCTACAATACTCAGCTGATCAGCTCTAAAATTGGAAGAATATTTATTTGTTATGTCTAAATATAACTTCATCTACCAGTTGGTTTCAAATTAACTTTATTCAATTAAATCTAAAACATGGGCTACATAAGAACATTACAGAAATCTGGAAATATATGTAATGCCTCCTCTACTTATAAACGTTTTCATTTTCAGACTAAATACCCTGAGTTTTCTGTGTTCTGACTCATATGGCAGTTTCTAGCCCCTTTTGTCACTGTGCTTAGTTTTCTTCAATATGTTTCCATTTGGCAACAAGCACTTAAGTGATGGTAGAGGGAACACAGTGTCCCCATGTCATTTCAGAGCACGTTTCCGGTACCATATGCTCCAGCCACACTGGACTTCCTCCCACCGTCCCCCACGTACCGTCTGTCCTTCCCTGACTCTGTTCCTTTGTCTGTGTTCTTTCCTCAGCTTGGTGTCTTTTTTCTTCTTAAGGTGAATTGTTACTCATCTTTGGAGTCCTAACCCAAGTCACTTTCTTCAGGAAGCCTTTTTCCCAGCTTCACCAGATGGTTTTTATACTCCCACAGAAATTTAGTAGTACCTTCATGTGAAATATGATTTATATTAGACTTTATCTCTTTGCATGTTATTCTCCTCTTCCAGATTGTTAATCCTGAAATCTTGGCTCTTTTATTCATTAATGTAGGCATGTTGATTGAACACCTACTCTGTGCCAAGAAGTACAGTTTGGTTCCATAAGTGTTGGACAAAAGGGTGACTATTATGTGTAATTATAATATACAATATTTTTTTAAATGTGACTTCCATGAAGTCTGGTAGTTGAGATATTAAGAAAATATATACACAGGATCCATAATTTGAAATTGCCTAAATGCTATGATAAAAATGATCAGGGTCATATGAGAGAATAACAAAGAATGGGGCACAGCATTTAAGTTGGGAAACAGAGAAGGCCACTCTAGGAAATAAAATGCACTGTGAAAAAATTGAAAGATGCAGATAACAGGGAAAGAATGCTTTCTGTCAGACTGATGCTTAAATAACATCTTGTGAATAAATAGAAATAATATCCTATTATTATTATTATCTTGGCGATAGAAATACAATACAATGTTTGCAATATTTGTAATATTATACTGTGTTTTCTTACTTTGGACCATTTCAATACTACTTTGTACATGTTTTGTAAACCATCTCAAATACTTCTTGATAAATGATATTTACTTTAAAATTAATAATAAAATGAATAATTTAATTGGTATAGTGATTATAGATGCATTTTCAGTTTTCAGTTGAAAAAAAAAATCCTATATTCTCTTTTTAGGAACTGCTATAAGGTTTTGTATTCTCCATTCTGAATGCTCAGGTGCCTTTTGGGTACCATTATGGAGAACTATGCTTTTACCTGTCTTCCTTTTCATATTACTTGCTGCTTGTTATTCCAGCTTGTTAAGAGCTCTGAATCTTGATTCTGACATCCAACATATTAGCTATAACTCTCAGCTTTATATCATCCCAGAATTTGATAAGCATGCCATCTGTGTCTTTATCCAAGTTGTTAATCAAAATGTTGAACAAAATAGGACCAAGTATTTCCCATCAGCATTCAGTTGCAGAGAGACATCTCTCTGGATGGCCCTGATCCATTAATCAACATGTTTTGGGGAGTTACAAAAATCCATCTAGCTTCTTACTTTTGTTTGTAAGAGTATCAGGAGAATTGCTGTCAGATTTCTTCCTGCCTATAGCCTTCTTTTCCTTCTTCTCTAACAATGTAGTAACATAGTAAAAAGAAATCAGATGACTTTCTCTGACTTCACCTGAGCCCATTTTGACACCTGATACCTACTTCTTTATCCAAACAATCACAAGCTCTTTATAATTTTTCAGAATCTGGTACTGTAATAGGTTTGTGTTAAGCCCCTGGAATACTATGCTTCCAGTTAAGCCAAGATTTTCTTGGCAAAGGTAATGTCTCAATGACTTGAAACTGAGTCCAAGATATATAACTTCCAAGGAGAATGGGTCTTTCACCAACTCATAGTTCCTTTCAGGTACTGATGCTATTTAGTAGGCAGACATAATGTGGGGATATCATTGAAGAATATATTTTCTACACTGATTTAATCTCAATCTTTTCTTTGCTGTGTTTATTGTCCATGTTCTGTTTGTTGGCATATGGATAATAGTGCCTATAGTTGTGTTCCAAAATTTCTACTTGATTTTCCCTTTATGACAATTTGCACCTTCTTTACTCTTCATTCAAGTCTTTTTCTCAGTTTGATACTTTTACCTGTCCATTTGTCATTTACTTTTCCAGGTTTGGCTTAATGCCCTATAATTCATGTCAGTTGCAAAACACATTTTCCCTCCCTTTAAGATGCATTGATCATTTTCCAGGAGGCTCATTATATCCCATTGCTAAAAAACTTAACTATAATTTTCAGTACTGTCTACACTGAAAACATTACTTTCCATGCTCCTCCTCCTTTTCTTTTCCAAAGCTTTTTTCCAATAAAAATAAATGTCAATATTATCTGTATTTTCTTTGTCCTCATATTTAAGACTATGATTCCAGGAGCCACATTTCAGATTTTTCATTAGTTATATTCCTTCTCACTTACATCATATAATAGAAGTAGCAGATAATTAATTTGATAAGTTTTGATGGCCTTCTATTGGTTATTGGAACCATGCTTAAGACAGGTAAGGGGAAAGATTAGGTCTTTTAGGATGTGCTGTGTTAGGCACTCTGCCTGTGTCACATGTTATTTCATAATATCTGTTTACCAGAAATAGACCTCAGACTCCACAGAGCTCTGTCTTGCTATGGTGCCACATTATAAGCAATCTATTTTTCATTTTTTGATGCAATATAAAGTAGTGGAATAATGGATCTTCATGCACAGAGATGCTTAAAATACATCCTTCCCTCAGTATCCATGTAGGGTTGGTTCCAGGACCCCAACCAATAAAAAATTCCAAGGATGCTCAAATCTTTTATGTAAAATAGGATGGTATTTGAATATAACCTACACACATCCTCCTCTATACTTTAAATCACTCTAGATTACTTATACTACCTAATATAATATGAGTACTATGTAAAAAGCTATTGTAGTGTTTTAGGACTAATGATGAAAAAAAAGTCTGACCATGTTCAGAACAGATGTGATTTTTTCCCCCAATTATTTTCAATTAGCTGTTGGTTGAATCTTTGGATATAGAAACTGCAGATATGGAGGGTCTACTACACTGTTTTCTCCATTGTGGCCCTTCCCTGTGTCCCCTGCAGGATTTTAATAGGAAGAAAAATAACAACAATTATCTTGAAGGTCATTATAATAGCTTTCTGTATCTTTATGTTTTATGTCCCAAGTTGAACAAATGTGCTTTATCACATCCCTAGGCAATGTTCTCTGTGGAGTACCTAATCAAACTGATGAATTATAAGGCTATTTTTAATTTCAAACCAGAACATTCACTGAAGTAACCTCAGGTCTTGGTGCCCATTGCTTGATACTCAGGGAGCTCAGAAAGCTAAGAGAAACTCCCTGTCAGTCTCAAGAGGAGATGCACAATGGCTCCTGGCTCAGCCTCAGCTTAGGCACTGAAAGTTACTGTTCATATGCTTCTCTATCTTTATGTCTTCTGAATCTAGCTTAGTATTTGCCTTCCTTTCCTCTTGTCTCTACCATCTTCTCAGTGTCTTGTCTTACAAGTCCTGAGAGAGGATCTCAGTTATGGCATGCTCTCTACTTCAGTTCACACCTAACTTCTTTTAGTTTCAAAATTTTCCCTTTCACTCTGTACCCCCAATCCTATTAGTTTCCCTCATATTTAATTGATAAGCTTCCAATTATATCTCTGTCTTTTTATGTAAATGCTATACCTGATATATACATCTAAATGAGTTTACATGCATGCAATTATTTAACTTGTGGTTTAATCTATAACAATATTCATTTTGATCTTCTCTTGATAAATGATGATAGCTAACATTTATTGATCCTTTATAATATGTGATATCTTGAAGTTTTGTTTGTTTGTTTTCGCACCTGGAATTGAATCCAGGGGCCCTTACCGACTGAGCCATATCCCCAGCCCATTTTTTTATTTGAGACAGGGTCTCACTACATTGCTCAGAACCTTGCTAATTTGCTGAGGCTGCCTTTGAATTTGCAATCCTCCTACCTCAGCCTTCCAAGAGGCTAGAATTAGGTGTATATTACCAAGTCTGGCAATAATTTGTGATATCTGTAATTACCCTCTTTATGAACTATTTTTACATGAAGAGTATCATATGTATGATTTATTTATTTATTTTTGTTGGGGTATTGATTACGCATAATAGAGGGCTTTATTGTGACATATCTGTACATGCAGATAACATAATTTCATTCCCCAGACTCCACTTTTTCTTCTCCTCCTCTGTCTTGCTGGCTCCCTTCCTATTGTTCTCTCTTCTATTTTTATGAGATCCTTTTAAAAATTTTTTTTTTTTCTCTCTAGCTTCCACATATGAGAGAAAACATAGAACCCTTGACTTTCTGAGTCTGGCTTATTTCACTCAACATGATGTTCTTGTTTCATCCACTTTTGTTACAATTGCACAATTTTATTCTTCTTGATGACTTAATAAAACTCCACTGTGTATACATGCCACATTTTCTTAATCCATTTGTCTGCCAACACCTATGTAGGCTTGTTCCATAACTTGGCTGTTGTGAATTGTGCTGCTATAAACATGTGAGTATGCATGTATCTCTATAGTGTTGCTGACTTTAATTACTTTGGAAGAATACTGAAGAATGGTATATCAGGGTCATATGGCATTTCATTTCTAGTCTTTTGAGGAACCTCATAGTGATTTCCATAGTGGTTGTACTAATTTACAATTGTACCAACAGTGTATTAGTGTTCTGTTTTCCCCACATCCTCTTCAGTATTCATTATTACTGTATTCTTGTATTCTTGTCATTCTAACTGGAGTAAAAAGGAATTTCAGTGTAATTTTGATTAGCATTTCCCTGATGGTTAAAGATGTAGAATTTTTTTATATATTTGCTGGACATTTGAATTTCATATTGTGAGAAATGCCTATTTAGTTCATGTGCCCATTTATTGATAGGGTTATTTGTTTTTTAGTGTTAGGTTTTTTGAGTTCTTTGTATACAACTTGACATTAATCCTGTGTTAGAAGAGTAACTGCAAAGATTTTCTCCCTTTTTGTAGGATCTCTCCACACTATTGTTTCCTTTTGCTGTGCAGAAGCCTTTTAATTTGATGCCATCACATTTATTAATTTTTGGTATGACTCTCTGACATTTAGGAGCCCTCTGGTAGGTATTATTATCATACATATAAAAAATTCTAGGAAGAGAGAGGTTAAGGAACATGCATAAGATTAGCTCTCTGGGCATGTCAAACTTGTTTTCTCATCCATAAAATTTGGTTCCAGAGCTTATCACCCAATCAGTATATTTAAGTTCCTCTATTCATGATACTGTAGATAGATTAGTTTGTTCTTTTGGGGATAACTACATAGTTACTGCTGAGTATCCTCAGCATTTTATATTTCTTTCTTATTAGTGATAAATTATTTAGGATTCATTCAGCTATAAACCACTCAGCTAGCACTATTATGAACAGTCCTATAAAAGGCCTTTAGTATTGCATTCTGATCACTAGATGGCTAATACAAATATAATTTGCAAATAAACATTTTAAGTAGGAAGAATAATCAAAAAGAGAAATATATCAAAATGTTAATTGTTGATGACCTTTGAATGATATAACATTAAAATATGAGGTGTTCCCCCAAAACTCATGTGTGAGAAAATGCAAGAAAGTTCACAGATGAAATGATTGGGTTATGAGAACTATAACACAGTGCATTAATCCACTGATAGATTTTAACTAGGTGGTAGTAACTTTAGACAGGTAGGGTATGACTGGAGGAGGTAGTTATCTGGGGCCACACCTTTGGGATATGTATTTTGTCCCTGGTGAACCAAATTTAGTCTCTCTCTGCTTCCTGATTGCCATGTCCTGAGCTGCCTTCCTTCATCACACCCTTCTACTGTGATGTCCTGTCTCTCCATGGGCCCAGAGCAATGGAGTCAGCCGTCTATGGACTGAGATGGTCAAAACTGTGAGCCTCAAACTTTTCTTCCTCTCTGCTGTTCTTGTCAGGTCTTTTGGTCACAGCAATGAAAAGGCTGACTAAAACAAATGAAGAACATATTTTCTTTTTCCAACTCTTTCCTCTTTTTGCTTTCTATTTTTCCTTTTCCTACATCTAGATTTATGCTATGACCAGTCCTCAGATTTTGAGTGTCATGTGAATTAAAACCAAGATCAAATTTTCACCTCTGCCTACATGTTGTGTCCCTGGATTTTTTATATAATTGAATGGTTTTCATGGGATTATTTTCAACAGCGGCAAAACAAAAATTCACACCATAACATATTGTAGTTGATATTATCTCAGTTTTGTTGAATTATAAAAATTAAAAATTTTATCTCAGCTTTATCCCATTTTCTTGAAATCATCATTTGAAAACACTAGAATGAATAGTACTAAGTATATTCTAACCTCAGATAGAGTTAGAGATTCAGTTTCCTGAACCAGAACTATCCTTACTAAATTCTGAATCTGATTTTTTTTTTTAAAAGCTGGTTAAATGAAAATGCTTACTACCCATGTTGCCCTTTCCTTATTGTTGCAGGCATATTCTGCTTAAATATTTGGCACAAGGAGGTGGTCTTGCCTGTGCCTTCACTGATCAGTGTTCATTTTTAAGGGAATGAGAACTGAAAATAGATCCACATAAAACATGTTTGCAAAGAGCAGGAGGCAAACCAAGAAAACTGTCTTTGACACTTTCTGAGTTTTATCTCCACTGTATGAAATTATTACCACATATTGATCAGCTTGAAGTTATAGCAGTACAGATACCCTTAAAGCAATGGAGAGAAATGGATGCAAAGAATTATGAAATTTCTGTGAGTCATTGAAAAGAGATTGGATTTCAATGTAGAAGCAAGATAGGGAACATGAGAAGAAGAGCATGATTTGGAAGGGTTGGGGTTTGATAATGAGCTCTGTGTTTGTCTTTAAGGTCTTGTGACCTCATCTCCATCCACAGTGGCCTTCAGGCTCTGTTCAATGTTTTAAATAACCTTGTTTTAATTAGCATGGAACTATTGATTACCATATATCAAATGTTAACTATGACATGCTCTATTTGTTGGCTCAACAAATAGATGAGAATTCATAGGAACACTCTACCATTCCCTGCATGCCACAGAGGTTTTGACCTTAGGAAGTAAATATTTTTCTTGAAAGACTTAAGATGTTGGGTCTTTTTTTATATGACATTTCTTGAGATGGAACTGTCATCCTTCCTCCCTCATATATTGAAGATGATGTTATGCTCATTTTATTGGAGAATAATAGTAGTGGCAGCAATACCTAATCTCTTTTTCCAGACTCTCTGATCTAGAGAGCAATCCTTGAAGTAGATGTAATGATTATCTCCATTTTACAAATGAGAAAATTGAAGCCTGGAGAGATTCACTATCAGGCATCAAATAATGCCACTACTAATACATATTCTGGTTGATTTCAGATTTAAGCCTTTCTAAGGCCCATTTTATCCATCATGGCACTGGGCCTCTCTATTAGAAATAGGAAGTTATTCCTTATGGAGTGTGTACTGTGAGGTCAGCATTGTTTAGTGCTCTCATTTGATCCTCATCATAATCTGATGGAGTGGGTATTCATCCCCTTTTTATAGATGAGAGAGTGCAAATATTGTCTATAAAGGTTGAGACAGGAAATATATTCAATTTTGTCAGCCACAGGGTCTCTGTCATAACCAGTTACCTCTGCTATTGTAGTGTGCAAGCAGACATAGGCAATGTTAAACAAACATTGGTGGCTATGCTCTAATAAAATCACATTTAAAAAACAGGCAGAGGCTGGATTTCACCTGCAGGCCATAGTTTGCCAATGGCTATTATAGATGATAAAACTGAAGGTTAGAGAATTTAATCAACCCATGTTGAAGTGGGATGTGGGCCTAGGTCATCCATGTGTTGACATTGTCTTTACTCTTCTCTTAACGTGCTACATTATGCACCCCAAAGATATGTTTAAGTTATAAACCCCAGTATCACTGCATGTGACTTATTTACAAATAAGGTCTTTGTTGATATAATTAAGGAACCTGAGATGAGTTCATTCCAGGCTTAGAGTGGCCTCTAAATCCAGTGACTGGTGTCCTTACAGGGGAGAGAGAGAGAGATTTGAGACACAGAGACACAAAGGGAAGAAAAACAGGCAGAGACTGGAGGTATGCTGCCACAAAACAAGGAACACAAGAGAGCACCAGAGAAGGCAAGGGAAGATTTTCTCTTATAAACTTCAGAAGGAGCAGAGCCCTGCCAACACCTTCATATCAGATTTCGGGAATGCATCAGAATAAATTCCAAAGGCTTTATGGCAGAACTAGAGAATACATTTCTCTTGTCGTATGCTACCACGTTTCTGTTAACTTGTTATGACAGCCCTAGGAAACTAATATGCTCTCTTTTTTTCTCTGTTGTTTTTTGTTTTTAATTCAGAGAAATACTACTGGTTGCTCTCATAATACTTTTCTTGGTTTAAAAGACCCTCTTTTTGTATGAATTGGGATTTTCCATAGTCCTCTGACACTTCTATTAGTGTAACTAGAAAATTACTGACTATTTAAATTTTCCTAGAGAATAAAATTAAATAAATAAATGCAAATTTCTCAACTTTTTTGTATTCCTTTAGGAGTTACATTATTAAAAATCATTAAATAAAAGCATAGGATATCTGCTTGCCAATTGGAGACAAGAAAAGCCTAAATATAAATTTCTAGATTAGATAATGCACAATCCATTAGGAAACAAATTTATTGGTGAGTAAAACAAATTCACCAGTACCAGTGTGCTATACAAATCAAGACTAGTAGTCATATTTAATTTTACACCTTGGCTAGGGTTCAAAGGATTTTACAGTAACTTGCAAGGACTTAATGTACTGTGAATTCATTCCAGTACATTGATTTCTGCATTATCTCAGTGGAAGATGCAGTTCTTTGGCAAAAGCAAACTTTTAGAGGTGAATTTTCTTTGGCATGTAATCCATAATTGAAAATTTGTAATCAGGTATTTCCTTGTTCATGAATACAAATTCTTGTTGGAATGATCTAGCAGTCTAGCAAAAAAAAAAAGAAAGAAAAAAAGGAAGTCTCATCTCTGAAGTTGTGTCCACACCTTATCACACTGTGAAATTCGTTCTGTGCAGACTTATTTGGAGGAGCTTGGCACTGAATGAAAAAGCCCTCCACCCACCATGTTCTAGATGTTCATGCTGTTCTCGGTATTCTTCATGTTTCTTGTTGCCATGTGTGTAAATGCAGGTGTGCTAGTATGCAGGATACCGATGACAGCAGAAGTCTTTTCACCACGGGAAGTTCCAGATTCAGGAACTTGTACTTGCATGAACCTGTTCCGAATCATTGCACCTACATTTGCATTCCTTATTTTATCTTTGTTAAAAAAAAAAAAAAAAAAATCCTCCATTATATAACCTTCCGAGCCCACACACCCAGCTCCAACAGCAGCCGGTAGTGTAGAGTCTGGCTTCTCCTGGAGCTAAGATTCCTTCAAGTAACAAACATGGTGAAGGAAACAGGTATGTCTCTTAATCTTCCATTTTTCCTAGCCTCACATTTATGTGCTTTTATATTGGCTATATGAGTAAGCTTTTACTTTGTTTTAGTGGAGTTAGAAATCCTAGGTTAGGAACTTTGAAGGACTGTAAAGGCACATTTCATTTGGAGAAACCCTGTTATTCAGTTCCAATGGAGGTAACCATGCTGGAAAGAGAACTCAGGTATTCCCAGATTATCCACATTTTCAAGAGAAGTTGTAAATCTTTATTTTCATGCAAAAATCACTCAATTTTTAACTCTGGAACTATAATGTAAAAATTAACAATCAAAAATAAGCAGGTTGAAAATAAATAAATATGTGACCCTAGCATAATATAATGGCTGAATGCAGATCAGAGCTTCCTTTGGGACCAAAGAAGTGAAGCAAAAAGAACAGAACACTCTTCTTCTAAGCTTTTGTATTTATGAATCTCATGGAATCCATAGGATTTTGTAAGTCTAGGCTTTTGTCAGTTCACTTCTGAATTCTCCATCTCTTAACCAAGTGCTCTGAGCTCATCCTGCCTTGTCCTCCATCCAATGGCACACCAAAATTAACATCAGCATTCTTAATCAGTTTTCTAAGCCCATCATGATGACCTTCAATTCTGGTTCCACACTAACCCAGCCATATTTTCTACTTGTCTTCAAATTCAAGTTCTTGTACAAAAGTCTTTTCTACTGAGGTGTTAACTTCCATCATCTTCATTTAATATGTGATATCTCCTCTGCCTAGGTTGCCATCAAAATTCTGCCATGCTCTGAAGGTTATTTATTTTAAATGATATATTTAGAGTTTTGCTTTAGGAAAATATATATGGCAGCCTATCAGACATGAAATGGATTATAAGAATGAAATTTGAGATCTGGAGTCCAGTTAAGGGACTGTTATAATGGTCCAACTGAGAGTAATGAGTGCCTGGCCTTGGCTGCTGGCAGCAGATTTGGAAAGACAGAGATGGACTCAAAACACCAGCTGATTTACTGACCCAATACAAAATCTCTCATTTTGTCAATGTTATCCTAGCCTTTAATTTACATGGAAATGATCTGGAATGAGAAATGACATCCAAATTTGAAAAATATTACCCTATAATTTCTCTGCTAGAGCTTCTTAACAGAATTATATTCTCTATCAATCACTAGCCCCCAAAACATGATAAAGAAAAAGAACATTTCTACTTTGCTGTATAACTTTGACTAGTAGTAAAATATTAGTATGTAATTTATATTGTATGTTAATTTTTCCATAATGTTCTACTTATTATATTTTGACCTTATATGTTATAGGAAGTTACAAAGGAGACATTTTGTTACATTTTTATTTTAATGCAAAGAAACACAACTATTGCAGTTTAATATTTTGTCCCAGATTACGTAAGGTCAGACCTTGATTTATCATCCATATTACTAGTTTTTTTAAAAATAACAAATTATAAAAGTTCCTGAGATACACACACACACACACACACACGTAGGCTTAACTTTTGCAGTCATATTCTCATTTGATAGTTCTGTTACTCAGACTTTTAAACTGTTGATATAATGTTCTGATGATTCTAAGATGCATTCTGAGATGGCTTTCAAAGTTTTAAAGGAAATACAAAATACAGAGCCTATAATGCAATTAAGGTGCAATTCTCTCAAGGCAAGAAAATGTAATGACAAGACTTCATATAGGCCCTTGAAGCCACAGTTCTAGAAATTTCTTAGTATCGACTTGTCAACAATATGAATGTTTTTGTAGTGCTACAAATGCCAAGTTACTTATGTAGTTAACCATTAAGTCACTTTAATTTTAACAGCACTTATTTGCAGTAATGATAGAAACTGTGTTTGTGTAGTCCTAAGTGAATTGTTCTGGTCAATTTTAGCCTAATATCCTCAATATCTTCTCAGAAAAAAAAAAAAAAGCAAAGGAAAAAACATCTCTTTTCTATGCCTGGAGGAAACTGGTACAAGGGAATTAATGTTGAAAGTCTGTCTACATGAGCAACTGGAACTCCTGATTAAATTGCCTGGATAATTTGATTTAAAAGATCAGTTCTTTATATTGTTATATTAAATTGGCACTGAGACATTTAGTTATAGCAAGTGAACTAGTTTGAGCAATTAGTCAAAAACCTATATCTACTATAATAACAAATACTTTTTACAAGAAGTTTTTAGAAAATTGAAAGTGGAATCCATTCATTTTACCTCAAATTATCATAGAATTTTGAATATATTGTGTCATAATTTGATTATATACACATATAATCAAATGTGTCATAAAATGATTATAAATTTTTTTCTTATTTATAAAACTGATCTCTTCAAAAATATGAATTTCTTCAAATGCAGGTTGATTCTGTACCTTGTCACTCTAACACTAAAGAGAATATTCTAAGACCGTAGAATTTTTTTCTACTTGATAGCTGAATGTCTACGTGGAGTCTGGATTCAAGTTCCCTTTCTACTTGAGTGAAGTCTGTAAAATGAAGCTTTTGGCCTATGTGACTTTGAATAACTTATCTTCATCTAAATCTACATCTAAAATAATGTAGTAGTAAATTTAATCATACACATGAACACATGCACACATGCACACACACACACACACACACACTTTTTTTTTTTTTTTTCCCCAGTACTGGAGGAGCCCAGGGCCTCAAGTATGCTAGGCAAGTACTATACAATGAGCTACAACCACAGTCCTTTATTTTTGTTTTGAGACAAGCTCTCACTAAGCTGCTCAAGCTAGCCTCAAACTTTCTATCATCTTCTCTCAGCTTCATAAGTAGGTGGGATTACAGGTGCACACCACTGCACCTGACTTGAGTTATATTTTTAATTAAGGGTACTGGTTTACATCTACATGATTTCTTCAGCAGAGGTAGGGACAATAAGTAACTGTGCTGTGAATGTAACACAATTTGAGTTTTAAAGAGTCAAGTAAAACTTTTTATTTGTCAATAAAGTGTTTGAACTCTGTGTAACTTCTATATTTCAAATATCTTATTAGATTCTGGGTCCAAATGAGAGATGTTGGTATTTTTAATGCATCACCATCTTTTCAATTTTCATATAATGCAATAAAAATATTTTCTACTTAATAATAGTATTTTCAAAGACTTTCTTTTCACAATTCAAAAATTGAAAAATAAGACATAATAATAACTTAGGCCTCATGGAGACCTTAACAAGGTTGGAACCCTCTTTGAGAGCATGGATCTACTGTTCATAAGCAGTACTCCACAGTCAAGGATAAATTCTCCAAAGCCACCCTGTTGCATTTGACCTATACTTTCACCTTTTAATGGATTGAGATTATAAATAAATATTTAGCACTGTCAGTTCCTCCCTTGAAAACTATGGTAGTAGGTGGGTACAGTGGCACACACCTGTAATCCCAGTGGCTTGGGCAGCTGAGGCAGGAGGACTGCAAGTTCAAAGCCAGCCAAGGTAAGTTAGTGGAGCCCTAAGCAACTCAAGAGAGACCCTGTTTCTAAATGAAAAAATACAAAAAAGTCTGGGGATGTGACTCAGTGGTTAAGGGCCCCTGGGTTTGATCCCCAGTACCAAAAATGCAAAGAAAGCTATGGCAAAGTATTGATCTAACTTCTCAAATTGTCTTTCTTGGATCAAAGTTAAAACATTTCTTCCATTTTTTCGCCCCATCTCTCTGAAACAAACATACTTCTAAAGCTAATAGGACACTTTGTAGTATGGTACATTTTTACTAAATGAATAGAATAATAAATTCTAATGGCACTGAAATGTACAAATTAAAACAACAAATCTTTAGTGAGAAATGAAACATGACACCATTTTAACATGATTCTCCCAGATCTTAGTTTGTTAAGCATATAAAAAGAAGTTCACTCTCGAAAGTTTTCAAGATTCTGTTATATAATGTATGGATTTTCTAGTGCTGTGTTTCAATTATTGAGCACAAGGTTAGTAAATATAACAGGGACTGTCCAATAAGACGTTTGCTGTCACTTTGTATAATAGAAAAATATAATGGAATTGACCTAGATTATTTTCTCAGGTTTATTATCATTAATATTTTCTTTCATATCCTTTGGAACACAATCTTATTGGGATAAATATGTGTATTTGAATTTTAGAGGAGGGAAGAAAGAAATGCATGTAAACTGTTGTTAGTCAGCTTTGCATTGCTATGATCAAAGTACCTGACGAGAAAATCTTACAGAAGGGAAAGTTTATTTGAGGTTCACTGTTTCAAAGCTTTCAGTCCATGATGGCTGAGTTCATTTCTTTGGACCCAACACAAAGCAGAACATCATGGATGAAGGGCAGAGGAGAGAAAAGCTGCTTGGCTCATGGCAGCCAGGAAGCAGGGGAGGGAGGGGTAACAGAAGATGGAGAAAGAGAGGGAGGTTTTAAAGAGAGAGCGGGGAGAAGTGACCACAAGGAAAATGAACTATTCCAGGGCATACCCACCTCTTCCAACCACACCCGACCTGCCTACAGTTACTTCCCAGTTATTCCATTCATATTAGGATGGACTGATTAGGTTACAGCTTTCACAATCTAATCAATTTATCCCTGAACATTCTTGTATTAACACAGGAGCTTTTGGTGAATACCTCATATCCTAATCATAACACTAACATAGAAAGTGGTTGTATTAAAGAGACCACCTTATTCAGGACACAGTTTAACTGATGTCCACTGTGCTTACCTAAAAGGGCCAGCGTCTGGGGATTAGTAATATAGTTTGAAAATTTGTTCGATTCTAGGTTCCTGGACTTTAACTCCATTTGGTATGTTATTAAATCAACATTTTAGATTTTAACATAGATAGGAATACTATTAATGGATCTTTTTCAGTCCATCTTTATCCATAATAAGTTTTTGAGATTCTTTTATGTAATGTATGTATTTTACAAATTGTGTGCATGTTCTATTGATTTTTCTGTAATGAGTACATACATTTATGCAGATACACAAAATAAAACACTAAAGCATCCTTAGACCAAGTAACATGATGGTCCAAGCCATGTGTTCTGCATATAACCTGTAGTATTAAATACTTGTTGGTAGAAACACTGCTACTCTCATTGCAATTGACATTAGACTTATGAGACTGTTTCCAGTGAAATATTATCTAGATGGAAACAGCTATTCTGTGGTATATTTTATGGAAATGAGTTTTATAATACATCAATGAGGTTTCTATAGTTAGAAATTGGAATTCTCATAAAAGAGGTTAACCTTGTAATGGTTATATTTCATCATATTCTGTTGCCAAAAACTGAGTATTAAGTGTGAGAGTGAAACTAATCCTTTTAATGATGAGGTAGGCATAAGAATATGTAATTATTAATAGTTCTCACTATGAAATTCCCTTTGGGGTATACTAGAGCATGGGAATTTTTCTGGAAAAGTAAATGTCACTGTTGCCTAGTCCTTTTGAATTAAAAAATTATTTTACACTCATTGAATTCCTAACTTTGACTTTCATGAAGATGCTCTGGGTTTACTTCTTATCATAGAGAAAGGGGAAAAAGTACTGCTAGAGGCTTGCTAATGAAAATCCTTCAGTGTGCAAGTAGCTTTAAGAGAGGATTTATTTAGACACTCAAATATTTAAAATTATTTATATGAAATCTCTTGGGATTTCAGATTTGCCTACTTTAAGCATACCTGCTATGAAGGTGAATCCCACCTAATTTCTAACCATATTCATTTGATAGCTAATGAAATCATGTGACTGTTTCTCAGTAAAATCATACAAAATCATACTTGTGTCCTCTCTTTAGTCTTTTGTGTGTCTTTTACTATGTACTTAATGCTGAATTGCTGCTCAAGGTTCCATAGAGATGACTATAGAATTAAAATTCTTAAATAGTAATAATCTTTTTACAGTCTCAGTTGGAGCAATTATTCTTTTGCAATTCTTGAGGATCTTCTCCTGATGACTTTTAGTTTTGAGAAAACTTAAGAGAACTACCAAGGAGAGACAGTTCTGAATAAGCCCAAAAACCTAAACAGATAACAGATGAAAATGAAGTCTGTGCCTTATGTAGGAAAATGGATGCTTTTTCCATTTTAACATGAAGGAAAGAAAACAAAAAAGACTAGGAGTACATGTAGATATATTCTCAGGAAATTGAAATTGAAGGGATTCTCATTCATTTCTTTCTGTTTTTTTTATTTTTTTTTTATTTATTTTTTTCCTGGTGCCAAAGAGGCAAGGAAAGGAGGAGAAATTTGAAGAAGGTTTAGGAGAGCTGTTATGCAAAACAAGAGTGAGGAGAAAACTCAGAAAAATGGTCAGGCAATGAGAGAAGTTGGTTGAAGAAAGAGTACCACAGAGTGGTATTAGCATTTTCTTTATCTCTCTCTCTGTTCTACTTTAAGCACAGAGAAAGAAGACTGGATGGACTAACTGACATCTGAGATTTTTCCAGTTGAGCATGGCAGAAGGATACTGGAACAGTGGTCAACTATATTGGCAAGAGAGAAGCTGAAGTAATGGACAAGGGACATTGACTTGGTTAGGGAAAGGACTTGTTTTTGCATGAGCAGAGGTATAACTATTTTTGGAGAAGATGAAGTAGTCTGTGTACATAGAATTTGAGATACAAGAGAGGAAAGAGCCAGAAGTAAAAACAAGTTAGAGGTGGTGCCTTGAAAGTACATTGAAATCACCTAGGGTTCTTTAAATATTGCCAATTCCTGTGTTCCAAATTTCTT
The DNA here is from genome assembly GCF_902686445.1 of Sciurus carolinensis. Lineage (NCBI taxonomy): Eukaryota > Metazoa > Chordata > Mammalia > Rodentia > Sciuridae > Sciurus > Sciurus carolinensis. Next base: position 89,589,780 of record NC_062215.1, read on the forward strand.
GCTAAGTTGGTCTATAGTACATCTGAGACAATGGAGTTATATTTTACAGCCAAAGTTGAAAACCATTGCTTAGAAACTTTCATAAGCAAGCTGGGTTTTTGTTTCGTTTTGTTTTTGCAAAATAGGTTGTCATTTTCTTTCAAGGCAACAGAATCAAGCAAAGACTTTAAAGAAAGGAGCAGTATTAGTCTTTATGTACTTAAAAAATATTTGTTTTCCTCAGAGTTATTGACAGATATCAAAAGAAGACAATTAGAAAAATAGGACTCTCAAGGAGAGAACATTGCATTCTTCTGGACTAGGAATGATGAAATCTTGAAGGAGGGAATGAAAAAGAATTATAGAGTGTATATTTGTGAGCTTTAGCATTTTATTTTATTGCATGTGTTAATGTATGTATAGAATTATAAAATAGGGTGTATGGAAATAAGATAATAAGATATTTTTATTTTCGATAATTTCTTAGATTTTAATGGCCCCTGACTGTGGCTCAAAGCAGCCTTCATTATCTTACAATTTCCATGTATTAGGAATCCAGGGATGGTTTCTCTAGGTCCTCAGCTTAGAGGTCTTACTGAACTATCAAGGTGTGGCCCAAGGTTGAGGTCTCATCCAAGTCTGGATGAGGGAATACTCTCCTTCAGACTCTCAGGTTTTGGCAAAATTCATCTTCATGCACCCATAGGACTGTTTTATTTGTTTATTTTTGCTGACTGACAGCCAAGGGCTACCCTCAGGCTCTGTAGACTGCTCAGAGATCCCTGCCACGTCACCATTCCATTGGCATGGCATATATAGCATGGCTCTTTGCATCCTTAAGGTCAGAAAGAGAATCTCTCTACAGAAAGGGCCCGATTCTTCTTTTAAGAGATTTCACCTGATTAACTCAAGCACACCTAGGATATTCTCCCTTTTGATTGACTCAAACTGATCAATCAATTTGGCACATTAATATATTTCCCTTAAAAATTATTGGTGCAAAATAATTATATAGAATAATATGTTTCATTGTGGCATATCCATACACATACATAACATAGTTTGATCAATTCAAGTCCCCAGTACTTCCTCTTCCCCTTCCCTCCTCCCTCACCCTGGTCCCCATGCTCATTCTCTGCTGGTCTCCCTCATATTTTTATGAGATTCATTTTTTTTCCTTTTTTTTTTATCTCTGGTTTCCACATATGAGAGAAAATATACAACCTTGAATTTCTGAGTCTGAATTATCTCACTTAACATGATTTTCTTCCTCTCTATACATTTTCCTATAAATTACATAATTTCATTCTTTATGGCTAAATAAAATTCCATTTTTTTATTGCAAACAAATGGGGTACAACTTGTTTCTTTAGTTGTACATGAAGTAGAGGCATACCATTTGTGTAATCATACATTTACATAGGGTAATTGCATTTGCTTCATTCTGTTATTTTTTCCTTCCCCACACTCCTCCCACCCCTCTTTTCCCACTATACAGTTCCTCCTTCCTCCATTCTTGTCTCCCACCCACCCCCCATAATGTATCATCATCTGCTTATCAGTGAGATCATTCGCCCTTTGGTTTTTTGAGATTGGCTTATCTCACTTAGCATGATATTCTCCAATTTCATCCATTTGCCTGCAAATGCCATAATTTTATTATTCTTTATAACTCAGTAATATTCCATTGTGTATATATATACCACAGTTTCTTTATCCATTCATCAATTGAGGGCATCTAGGTTGGTTCCACAATCTGGCTATTGTGAATTGAGCAGCTATGAACATTGATGTGGCTGTATCACTGAAGTATGCTGATTTTAAGTCCTTTGGGTATAGGCCAAGGAGTGGGATAGCTGGGTCAAATGGTGATTCCATTCCAAGTTTTCTAAGGAATCTCCGCACTGCTTTCCAGAGTGACTGCACTAATTTGCAATCCCACCAGCAATGTATAAATTCCATTGTTTATGTACACATTTTCTTTATTCATTCATCTGTTGATGAATGCCTAGGCTGTTTTCACAACTTAGCTATTTTGAATTAATGGTTATGCTTGTTTCTCTGTGGTATGCTGGCTTTAGTTCTTTTGGGTAAATGCCAAGTAATGGTATAGCTGCATCATATGGTGGTTACATTCCTAGTCTTTTGAGAAACCTCCATAATGATTTATATGCTAATGTACATTTGTACCAATAGTGTATAAAAGAGTTCATTTTTGCCCATGTCTTCACCAGCATTTGTTGTTATTTGTGTTCTTGATGATGGATGTTCTAACTGGAGCAAGATGAAATCTCAGTTGGCACATTAATTATTGTGTATGTTCCCTTCATTTTTGCTATGTACTATAATTACTGAAATCACATCCTGTCACATTCACATTTCCTGTCTTCACACAAAGGAATAGGAATCAGATGATGTCATGGTAAATGAAGATGAAGAACACAAGAGAATTATAATGTTTTTGGAGGAAATTGATGATATCCATTTTAGACATAGAGCAAATCGGGCATCCAATTAGAGTGACCTCATAGGTGGTGTACAATTCAGTAGAGATATCAGGATTAGAGACATTTACTTGGTAGTGATCAGTACAGGTGAGTTAAAACAATGAGATCACACAGAGAAAGATTATAGCAAGAGATAGTCTGAATACAGGAGCAAGAACAAGTAAAACTAGAACTTCCATAGCTATACTGCATCCCATATGTCTTGATTCTAGTGCAATGTCCAATTATGCAACTTTTTGCTTTCTCTCTACTTTCTTCTTTCAACAATATCCTGCTTTTCTTCATTTGTAGTTTATCCTCTGTTCTTGTCTTACTTTCAAGTCATACGACCTAGAAGTAAGAATCAACATCTGTATTAGTGACAGCCTTGGTGGTCACAGACAAAAGAAAGATTGACTCTATTAAACTTCCTGTACCAGAGGGTGACTTTTAGGAATTGTAGTATGAAGAACTCAAGGCCCAATAAGGAAAAATGACCCCACAAACTGATTCATTCCTTATCAGAAACGAGAACTAACTGTACTTTTTCCTGTCTCTTCCATCTCAGAGTGCCTGTGAAGTAAACAGCATGACACACATTTGAATGCAGATGTAATTACATTGTTCTATCTCTTAAAACTTTGGTCTGTTTATCTGAGTACAAGACAAGCCACTGTAGCAATGTTGTTAAAAATATGAGCTTTAGTGGGAAATAGAAAGTGAATTTGAGAAGAACATTTTAACCAGACTTTCCTCCCTCATCTTAATTCTTCTTTCAGGTTATATTCAAGAAGAGTGTGTCGTCCCCTGCCCGTTTGATTGCAAGTTAAGTGATTGGTCTAGCTGGGGTTCTTGCAGTTCATCTTGTGGAATTGGAGTGAGAATTCGATCCAAATGGTTAAAGGAAAAACCTTACAATGGAGGTCGACCATGTCCCAAACTGGATCTCAAGAATCAGGTAAAGTGCTTGGTGCAACAACTAGAAAGATAAAAACGCTCCTCTTTACTATTTCCTGTTGAAATCGAAGTTATCCTCTTACTACAGTTAGCTCCCTGAACTTGGAAGAAAAAGATAAAGAGGGCAGAAATTAAGATAATAGAACCAGTAATAGAAGCTTTGCCCACTCGGCAATAACGCCAAGGTCAACTTGGTGTCCTTAGCAGCAGTAAGGTTTACAGAATTAAATATAATTTTTTAAAGATCTCAAAATGTCATTTGATATTTAAAAGTTACATATACATGTATATCTAAATCTATGTCTATCTATATATCTATATCTATCTCTCTACAACTCCTACATATGTGTACATGATGTGGGGTGTATGTATGTATTTGTTTGTATATATAAAATGTTGGAAGAATATCTATTACTTAATGCACTATAATCAGGGGCCTCATCTGTCAATTCCAAAAATGATGTTGCTTTTCCTTTACCTAACTATCTTAATTTTCTTTTTTCTCAATCTTATCTATTCTTTGATTGCTCACCAAATCTTTTTAAGACTATTTCTCCACCTGTTTTCCCCAAGGTCATACCTATTTCTATAAATGAACCCCTAATGGATGCCTTTCCATATAGATGACTAATAAAGTTGCTATCCTAGGCAATCAAAATTGCTCAGACTATTTCAGTTTGCTTTACTCATGGAACAACAGTCTAAGATTTAGTTAAGAATTACAGTAAGAACTTAAATTTCACCTGTAGTTGTATATTGATTATTAGCTTATGACTGATGTTTCAGTTTTATTATTTTAATGATTTGAGTAGATGGAACACAAAGCAATGTTAGTTAAAACTCCTTTATTCTGAGAGAGGTAAAGTTTATCTCATATGGGTTTATAGATACTTTGTGAGTAAGAAACTTTTAATAGAATAGCTCTATAGGCTTTTGTCGCTAATTCTATTATATTAATTTCTGTCCTTTAAACCTCATTTTGATCAGATGCTTTATAGATTGCTAATGGAAGAAAAATTCCATGTGTGTGTATGTATGTATGTATGCATGGATGGATGCATGTATTTATTTATTTATTTATTTATTTATTTATTTATTTATTTATTTATATATACCAGCAGGTATTGAACCCAGGGGCACTTAACCACTGAGTCACATCCCCAACTCTTTTTATATTTTATTTAGAGACAGGGTCTTGCTGAGTTGCTTAGGGCCTTGCTAAGTTGCTGAGGCTGTCTTGAACTGGTGATCCTCCTGCCTTAGCCTCCCAAGCCACTAGGATTACAGGCCTGCATCACCATGCCCAGCAATATGTCTATTCTTGATTAATTTGAATAGCATATGTAGTTCTGCTTGGACTTAAATATCACATGTCATTTCAAGACCAGTACTGCTAGCTATTTTTATCCCTAAGTTTTTGTATAAGGTGCATAATTCACTGAAATGAAAAGTCATTCTAGTGAGAAATATTTAAGTTCTAGTACAGGGAATAGTTAGTATGCTCGTCTTGTTTTTTAAGGTTATGTGGGTAAAATAATGACCATAGTTTCTTCCCTCAAAGAAGATGTAAATCTTTTGAGGACAACAGAGCAGAGGTCCTTGAAATAAGCATAGAGGTTGCACAGAAACCTCACAAGTACAGGGGTTTGGTGAAGGGAAGAGTGAACCAGAGCAGAGTTCTTCTCTGGAGTTAAATTTCACAGAGAAAGGAGGCATACAGGTTTATGATCAGGAAGATGGATTTCAGAAATACTCTGTATAAAGATGATTTCACCAGTCCTAGGGATTTTCCAGGCATTTAAAAGAACTACTAAGCATTTATATGCATAATAATTTATGACAATTCTTATCATATCTTCCTCAGAACCATCAATGAAACCTTAGCCTTTATAATGCTAGTGTTTAACACATTTTAATATTCTAATTTTATAAATGAGAAAATTATCAAAGGGATAAAAGACTTCATTTGAACACAGACATTATGACTATATTCTTAGTGTTAGAAGGCAATTGAATAGAAACATGTCTATAAAAATTGAGACTATGAAGAAGTTAATGGTACTTGTATGCCTGTAGTGACTTGAAGGAAACTTGTTCCAAGCACTTAATTGACACATAATACTTACACCCTTGAGAAGCAGTTCAAGCTAGAAATGAAATCCAAGTTCAAGATTAGTTAGATAAATACAATAAGTGAAAATTAAGTGAAAGTAGGCCTGTCTGCAGGGGATATTTCTAAGTTTTTAGTTCAAGAAGGCAACTGTAGCCTTCCAAAGACATTTGGTTTTGTTGTGATGCTCGGAAATGAATCCTGGGTTTTAATGATCTCAAATAGAATTTAATATGGTATTTATTCTAATATAAAAAGGTTTCAGATATCTGACATGTAGATGGCCTAATTGAAGTTGAATAGTAAAGGCATACCTCTCCGTACTTTATATATTTTTAATATTTATTTTATTGTAAATTGACAACTTATAGCTGAACATATTCCTAGTGTACAAAATGACTTATGAATACAATCTGAAACAAATCAATATAATCAACATACTTATCACCTCAAATGCTTATCATTTTTTGTGGTGAGAACTTTCTCTCTTAGCAATTTTGAGATGTATAAATACATTTTAGGAACTGTATTTGCTATTTCATGCAATAGATTTCATTTAAAAAACTATTTCTTGCTGTCTAATTGATGCTTCGTTCTCTCTGGCCATCTTCTGCCCATTATTCCACCTCTCATCATCTGGTAACCATCATTCTATTCTCTCTGAGTTCAAATTTATTAGATTCCACTCTTGAGAAAACATGGTGTTTGTCCTTCTGTGCCTGGCTTATTTCACTTTACCTAATATTCTGTAGTTCCATCAATCTCATAATAAATGACTAAATTTCTATCTTTTTTTCAAGGTCCTATAGTATCTCACTGTGTGTATGTAGTACATTTTCTTTATTCATTTTTCTGTTGATGAACACTTAGGTTGATTACCTGACTTGGCTGTTGTAGAGTACTGTCATGAGCATGATAGTGCAGTTGGCCCTCAATATACTAATTTCAGATCTTTTGGGTAAATAACCCAGATCTGGAATTGTTGGCACATACAGTAATTCTATTTTCAGGTTTTTGAGAACATCCCATACTGTTTTCCATATTAACTGTTGTGCCTTATATTCCCATGAACACTGTATAAGGATTCCCTTTTTTCCCATACATACATTATATAAGGACGATAGGTAATAAGCTGTCTCTCTCACTCATAATGAGTCTGTGAATGGCAAGGGAAAATAATATTATGAAAAATCCTAAAATTAAAAGGAATTTTCCTAGAACCAATTGTTTCTCTAATGCAAGCACACTTATTCCTAATGCAAGCACACTATTCCCAATGCAAGCACACTTATTCCTGTAAGCCTGTCTGTGGAAAAATATTTGTAGGGACTTTGTTGTGTATCTGCCCTTCTATATAGTAAATTCTTTTATGCATGGCATGTATGTTCATTGTACTGTAATAGAATTTGTTTGAAATACTTTGCGTGCGTGTGTGTGTGTATGTGTGTGTTTTGCTGGTGATCAAACCCAGGGTCTCATGCATGCCAGGAAAATGCTCCACCACTCAGCCTCATCCCTAGCCCTGAAATAATTCCTATTTCCTTAATTCATCTGACAATAAATTGGGTTGTCAGGGATTTTTATTATTTAGAAAATACTCCCCAGCTTCTATTATGAATGTCAGTTCTTTAGAAGAGTCTGGGGTTGGTTTCTCTATACTAGTTATCTGGTGAGTTAGAGGCATACTGACAGAGGCTCTTTTGTAAATTTCAGTTTTACTATTGACTTTAGGTTATTTCCAATTGCTTTTTAAAAATTTTTGAAATTTGTTGTAATTAGTTTACATGACAGTAGAATGCATTTATACATTGTGATAGATTGTACATAAATAGAGTGCAATTCCTCATTTTTCTGATTGTACATATTGTAGGATCATATCAGTCATGCAGCCATATATGTACATAAGGTAATAATGTCTGTTTCACTATTTACAATTGCTTTTTAATTTTAAATTTATTTTTCTATTTTTGAAATCAGATTAATATCCTACTGCCTATCACACATAGGTTAGAGCTTCAAAAAAGTTACCGAATTATAACAATAAGAGAGAAACATAACTTTAGTACCTGAGCATAAGAAAAATATTTTATGTGTCAAATTGAGCCTAACATAATGTTTATAAAAATATTGGACTTTTTGTGTGTGTCTATATATACTTCTTCTATGAATTCTTTGATTCTCTTTAAAAGGAGGTCTTTTTGAGGACAAGAGTGTTTTGTTTTGTTTTCTTTTGTTTTGTTTTTCTGTTTTTGTTAACTCATTTCATCCTCTCAAGCTCTCTCTTGTGGGTGTCATCTTATATTCATTGGATGCCTAATTTGAAAAATAGCCTTTTCTGTGGATGACTGGTGTCTAGCTTCCTAGAAATCAACAAAGACTTTAGGATGCTGATATCTTATGCTGTGATTTGTCATTTGAATTCTTAAAAGCATGAGCTCTTCTAGTAGAAAGAAATAAGAACCTCCAAATTATTATTGCCCAAAGAGAGTCTTTTAAGATTTTCTTGAAAAATCAGTGTTTCGATCCCCATTGAAATCTAACACAATGATATAAATGGAAAGGTTGGTATTATGTACACAAACTCATAAACTGTTCTGAATCTGTTAGTGAAATCAATATTTATAATCTCTCATAAAAGCCTCTCTTTTAAACCAAAACCCATCATCCTGATAGCTGTTTCTCTACAAGTGCCTAAGTGACAGCCATCCTTGAGTAGCTTTCCGCTAAACATATTTGTGATTCTAAATAGTTTGAATATGCAGCTTGTTCAAAGCTCTTTTCTAGGCATAAATGTCGTCTATGTAGGTTATTGGATTATCAGGTCAGTTGGCTGATGCCCTTGACTCTCCTTGCTTAATAAAATACATAATATGTTTTAATTTTACAGTCTATAATGTGTTGAGTGGATTTAAGTATACTTGTATTGTGTATTTTTTGCTTTGAAATGCTGCCATCAGAAGATTAAATATGAGGATGTTAAAGCCCATTTGGGCTTACATTTTCCTTTATTAGATCATCATACAATTAAAGCCAAGGGAATTTTATATGTTTTGATTATAAGTTGAAAGGCATTGGTATTCACATTTGAATAAAAATCTTGTATGGAGGTTCATTATGTGTACTTTTTAAAAATACATTCTACTTCAATACATTTTTGAAAGACCTTTTATGTTTGCAACTGATTGAGAAAATATAAATTAAATGTGTATGTTTTCTAGAAACAATTTGCTATTTCAAAGGTGTTATCTTCTCCCCTCAAAGAGAGGTTATCTGAATTTGGAAATCTGTAGAATACATTTTACTTTTCAAATTAGGGCAATTGTGTTTTAAGTATACTTTCTTTCCCAAGTGTTATGGTTAGATGTGGTGTCCCCCAAAAGTTCATGTGTGATACAATGCTGGCAGGTTTGGAGGAGAAATGATTGGATTATATAATCTAATCAGAGACTTAAACCCCGATGGGATTAACTGAGTGGTAACTGGAGGCAGGTGGGGTGTGACTGGAGGAAGTAGGGCATGGGGGGCATGACTTTGGGGTATATATTTTGTATCTGGTGAATGGAGTCTCTCTCTCTGCTCTTTGATCATCATGTGAACTGCTTCCCTCTGCCACACTCTTCCACCATGATATTCTGCCTCACCTCAAGCCCGAAGATGGAGCCAGCCTTCTATGGACTAAGATCTCTGAAACCGTGAGCCCTCTAATAAACTTTGCCTGCCCTAAAATTGTTCTGGCCAGATCTTTTAGTTACAGTAGCAAAAAAGTTAACTGAAACACTAAGATATAGAAATATATTTCAACATGAACAGTTCTTCCTTAGAAGAGGACTTCGGGGTAAGGAAAGGATTCTATGTGAAACTAGCTTGTGCTCATTTTGATTCTACTCCATTAATTACTAGCATCATGTTATAATGCAGAAATAGGATAACTCTCATTCTATTTAGAAGTTTGTTTACCCAGAAAAATATGGTAACACTTAAGGTTTAATTTCGCTTAACCAATTTTGGCCTCTTGCTTCTTTTCATCCAGCCTGCCTCCCACAAATTCTGACCTAAACCAAATCATTCCTGGCAGAGTGCTGCTCACTTTGGACTTGGTCCTTTGGCAAGAACCCCAGATGGTTTGGAACAAGAAGCCATATTCATGAGAATTAATATAGAAGGAAGCTCAAACTGTCCCATGATTAAACACATTCAGGTGCATTCTACTTGCAAGAGGAGTGGCAATTTGTGGTCATACATTTGATAAGAACATGTTTCAAATACAAAATATCACATTGCATAGAATGAAAGGCTGGAGCGTGATTTATTCTTTGGGGTTATTTGGGAAGATGTAAATTCCCGTCTTTCTGACATAGCAGTTATTCTAATGCCCAAGTACACAACACCCCATCTCAGAGGCAGCATGAAATAGCCCGTGTCAGCTGGCGTTCTTCCATTTGTAGCCTTGATGCCTCTCTGCCAGCCCTAATTCTGTGCTCTCGAGTTGTGGTGGTGCACTAATTGAGCCGAGTGGGGCTCAAAGGAGAAGTAATTTTTCTCTTTTGCTTTTGCCCTGTTGCCATGTCCACAAAAAATTGTTTTTTCTTCTCAAGAGATCCCCTCCCCTAACACTTGCATTCACACTTAATCATTCCAAAGTAATACTCCTCAGCCTTGTCAAAATTTTTTGAAACTTTGATCATTATTCTTCAGAGCTACCAGAATCACTCATGAGAAGGAATTTTCTTAAATTTGTTGCCCGCTCGGTCTTACATTTTACTGTTTTTTGATACTGGTATTGCTACTCTGCACATTTCCAAAATCACTTTTAGTTGTTATTCAAGATGTTCACTGTGCACCTGTAAAACATTTGATGGTAGGTTAAGCAAACGCCCTAAATGCTGCCTCTAGGCAGGAGTTCAAGACTGGCTAGAGATAGCTGTAAAATTAGAAAGTGGGCGAGTTTTGTTGTATTTGGGTTAGGAACTCTTTCATTGTCCTCCTCCAACTTGGATTCTTCTTAGCCTCTAACTCAAATTGTGAAACACTAGAGAGCATCAGTTTAAACAGGAAGATCACATCATCTCTGTTTTCAGTTTTACAAAATTTAAACAAGTACTTCAAATAAAAATTTGGGGGTACTTTGCTAGAAAGATATTGATGGAACCTGATTTCCATATCTTTATTGCGACTGTTATTTAAACTTTAAATATAGAAGGGAAATCCCCCTCTGCCTTTGAGGCTTTGAAAGAATGTGGTCCTGACTTTAACCGTGAGTATAAATTTTTTTTACTAATACGTTTCTTAGAAAATTAAACCCTACTGATAGGAATGCAACACTCTCTTTTAAAAATAATTTAAAAATTTAAAAAATGCTTAAGATCTATTTGAGAATAAGATTCTAAATGCCATGCTAATTTTGCAGTTCTTTACTTTTTAAAACTTCATCTCTAAACTAAGTTAAATTACTAGAAAGCAAGTAACCTAGATGCTATCACAGGTCCTTGCAGAAAAATATATGTTGAATTGTGATTTATTTTTTCTACATGACTCAAGAGTCAAGATAAAAATGATGTCTCTGAGAAGCCTATCCATCAAGTTTTCTAAGACCTAGAGTTTACTGTTTCATAACCATTATTGATCATAAATACAAAAAAAAGCACACAAAACTTTCAGGTTAAGGGGAGATGTTGTAAAAATACTTTCCCAGGTACCTGCTCAGGATACTGGGGTTTAGTACAATGGAGTAGATCCAGGAATGTGAATTTGTTTTTTTTTTTTTTTTTTTAAGTGTGTTTATGCTGCTTCTTCTGATCAGGCAGGGCTGTGAATACTACCCCAGTTGTAATTCTTGCCTACTGAAGTCATCATTTCTGGTAAATGCAGTCCTGAAATCAAAATGTCTCTGTAGTTGACTTAGTCTGCACTTTCTAATTCAAACAATGAATTACTTGTTTGCATAGTTGTGTATTCCAAGCAAGTCTGCAAGGACCCTTCCTTCCATTTTATAGAGCAGGAGACCAAGGTTGCCCAGTGTCATTCCTTGGTGTATATAATGGGTTAATTATATAATCGATGCACATCAGGGACTATGTCTGTTTCTGAGTCTCAATTTCACAGTCTGTCACATGGGTATAACTGACAACTGCCTCATTGGCTTATTGTGAGTATTAAATAAGATTAAATGAATATAATGTAAACTTCCTATCTCATTGCTTGGCACATAAATATTGGATAAATGTTACTATGATCATTTTTCCTTGGTCTCTAATATATAATTTGTTTTCAGTTCAGTTTACTTTCACTTATATAATTAAGTTATACAGATTGCTCTTCATTTTGCAGTTAGTCACTGGAATGTTTGTAGTTAGATACTGTAGTTGTAATGACTCAGCTTAAATGCATATTAAAAGCTACAGTCACTTCTTTCTCAATGGAAATCCACCTTATTTCATTTCTGAACAACCTATTTGACATTTCACATTTTTTTTCTAGTGGCAAGAAATAATATAACTTTTATGTAGTTATAGTAATTTCACATAAATTTGTGATTCTTTGATCCTTTTATGTAAATGATTTTATTAAGGAGTATGTACAGAAGATAAACAAACCATTAGGAGAAAAACTCCATAAACTTCCACAAAGCAAACTTTGTCACTCAGTCACTACCCTGGTGAAGAAATAAAACATCGTTAACATCTCAGAAGTCCACTTTATGCTGTGACCCCTTCACTACTACCTTTTTTGCACCAAATATAACTAATTCATATTTAAAACACTTTTTATTATTTATCATTTATAAACAAGCTTTTTGTAAATGAAATTCTGCAATATACACTTGTGTCTTTCTTTTCTCCTTAACATTGTTTGTTAGATTTATCCATGTCATGATGTGTAACGATATTTTGTGCATTTTCATTGCTTTATATTATTTCATTATGTATGCCATGATTTTGTTATATATACCACATTCTATCTGTTTTCCTGGTGATGGGCATTTGTCTTGTTTTCAGTGTAGGACTACTACCAGTAACATTGCTATGGCCATTTGTGTACATGTCTGGTGCACATGTGCATTTTTTGTTTGGTGCACACTAAGAATAAAATTCCTAGGTATAGAATATGATGTATTCAACTTCTGTGATCATTGGCATTTCATTTTAACTTCTATACTATTGCAGAGCTTCCTAAATACACATAATGTCTAACTGTAGACAAAGACTTGAAATCTGAAATGTCTGATACTATGAAAACAGTGTAAAGCCATCAGATGCATTGACTATGTATCTCTGTACCTCTTCTAGCACAGCACGTCAGTGCTTGCTGCCCACTCCTGGGCATGTATCTGTCCCCAAGCAGAAAAAGCCCATGAGCATTGTCTTCCTGCTGGATCTGCTCCCCTCTCTCCAAGATAACCCTCCTGTTTCCTCTGTCTGTTGTATTCCCTTCCTCTCCCCTCCATTGTACACACAGCAACCTTTAATGAACTTTCTAAATCACAAACTGATTATACTTAAAAATCTTTCAAGTTTTTTTACATCTTTGGTATAAATTGCATAATATATGTTGCAAGGCCTTTTGTGGTCTGACACCAATTGCATCTCTCTGAGTTGGGAGGCTTGCTCAAATAGCAGGGCCCTCTGGCTGGGGAAGCTGCTGAAGTCGGGAGAAAGGAACCTCTTCTGTCTTCCTCTTTCCTCAGCAGCCCTCATCTAGACTTTCTGATAAAGTGGGAGAGTTGCACATTCTCAGGCTGATCACATAAACCAATTGATTGATGTCAAATATGGTGTCTTTTAAGAGAAATTATCTTTCAATTTACTTTGCAAGTCATCAGACATTCTTTAATGAAATTAGATATTTGTGGTTACTCTTTTGCCCTTTCCCTGGGAACTACTCATCAAATTTTTCTATTTGCATTAAAATTTGGCTCCACTGTCATTTAGTATAGACTGCTTGAGACAGAGGGGAGTTATTGTCTTCTTTTCTCAAGAGAAATCTTTCTCTTAGATGACAAGTAAGGGAAAATGCTGAAAAGCATTTGGGGTACCAGTTATCAAGTATGCCTCCAAAGAATGTTTCTACACATGCATGGGTTCTCCAAAGCCATCTCACTCCAATAGACAACAACCCTTGGAAATGAAGGTAAGTTAATTTGGGTAGCAATGTTAGGGAAGAAAAATGAATTGACCTGACTCTTCAGTGTATTGTGTGTCAATTGGGGGACTAGCAGGGACCGTGTGGCATAAATCAGGGTGGCAACCAAAACACACAGAGCAAAACTGTTCTTGCTTTTCTCTGTTTTTGAAGTAAGGTGATACAACTGTATTGAAGTTTTAGTCAGTCAAGATTTTTTTTTTTTTATTTTGTTCAGTTAGAAGGACATTTGCTCAAATTCAGCTTCTTAATGTGTCCTACCTAACCACTTTTTTAATACAACTTCATGCTACCACCCCTTGACTCTCCTCACATTTACCCTGCCTTGACTTTTCTTTTTCTACCATATGATTTCCTAATTTATTATTGTTTTCTGGGTTTTATTTTTGGATGTGTCTTCTCCACCACACACCTCAGAACAGATATTTTGCCAGGTTTCCATGAGCACCTTCAAAGCTGATCACAGTGTTGTCTTAGGTTGGATTCTCCCAGAAGGAGAGTCAGTGACAGGATTCAAGAATAAGAATTTTATTTCTCAAATTCAGGTAACACCACTATAGAGGTGAATAAGGAGTGTTACAGAAAAGGGATGAAGCCATTAGGGGAGAGGGGATGTTACTAAGCCAGGAACCACAGGCCATCAAAGCTTAAGCTTGAAGGTAACTCTGTAGGGATGAAAAATACACATCTCTGATTTATTACACCTGAAAGACCAGGGAGCTGGGATTTTTATAAAGCAATTTTTAAGATTCCCTGGTTGAAAGAATGTTAAGCCTACATACTCTGGCCTAAAAATTGGTAAATCTAAGCTAAAATTTGATGTCAAAGTGATTTGACATGTAATTACCAACTAGAATGGGGGTCCTGACTTTCAACCCATTGTTCCTTCCCCCTTTGAATACCTCTTTCATCCAAATTAACTCAAATATAATAAGAAACATCATGCTTATTGTTCTCATAGGAAAATAAGTAAGAGGAATTTGACTTCATCATGTAATATTCCCTCTCACATAAAGCCTACAAGCACAGAAATACAGATTTTGGTCTTTGGAATTTGCCCAACACAGAGAAAAGTTACCACTAATATTATCCCTATATGTCTACAGATACTAGAAAAACTGAAGTTACTGGATTGGTATTTTTACTGGTAATAGCATGTTATCTGTGTTACCTATGTCAATCCAGAAGTGCATACCATTTCCTCTAAAAATATACATTATGTAGCTCAGTGGCTGGCTACATATAGAATTTGAGTAGCCTACATTTGGAGTAAAACAGATATGTATGCATCTGGCTGGGAGTCTCATGTGGTCTCTCCTGAATCAGATTCCATGCTCTTTGTGGATGTTGGATCAAGGCAAGGGAACAGAGTAAATCTGGGTGTAAAGACCAAAGCACGCCTCATTTCATAAGACAAAAATAAGGACATGCAAAGGGCTTCAGGCACATATCCTCCTTATTTTCCTTTAAGGACTAGGCTGTATATTGAATCCTTTTCTCCATGATTTCTGCCAAGTATAATTTTGTCTATCTAAAACTGGGTATAAGCAGAAGGCAGAGTAAGATGGGACTGCATGTGAGACCCTTCAGTGATATTTCCCCCTTTTTAAAAACAGAGCGTTTGACTGAACATAGCTAAGCTATTTCAGGGCAATACTATAATATAAACAGTTTGGGTGAAAAGCATACTAAAAGTATCTGATCTACTAGTTCTCAATCATGACTCCACATGGGATTTACTAAAAATTTATATCCCTCACCTTCCCCCAGACTAATTAAATCAAAATTTCTGGTGATGGGCTCCAACTATCTCTATTTTTAAAAATCCCCAGGTGATTCTAATGTGTATCCAGGGATGAGAATTGCTGTCTTACTGTCTTGTAAATGAGATAACTGGGGCTCAAAGAAATGATTTGACTTTAACCTGTGATTCCTTCCCTCTTTGAACATCTCTTTCATCCTAACTCAAGTATAATAAGAAACATCATGCTTATTGTTCTCATGGACAAATAAGTAAGGAACATTTGACTTCATCCTGTAATATCTCTGACATTGACTCTCTTTCAACCATCAACATTGAGTGCCCTCTATTATGAACAAGAAATCCCTTTTGGAAGATAGTTTATTTAACTGAACATGTGACTTCCCTCAGACTGGAAGAGGACACATAGCTGAGCATATACCTCTCAATATGTTAAAAAAATAAAATACACATAATCCAATGGCCTCATGGTTTTGAGTGCTATGATACACAGGTGTGTTTTCCTTTGTATTATTCAATAAATGTTGTATATATATCCTCATGCTCAATAATTAGGGAATTGAAAGCAGACATGTAAAAGCATTATACAGGTGAGTAAAATGATGTCAGTGTATGATGTGAATATTGGTTAGTTTTTTGTTGCTATAAAGAATACCGAAGAAACAGAATTTTAAAAAGAAAAGGTTTATTTGGGCTCACAGTTTTGGAGGTTTCAGTCCCTGATTGGTTGGCTCCATTACTTTGGGCCCTCTGGTAAGTCAGCACATTCATGATGGAAACACATGGCAGAGCAAAACCACCCACCTCATGCTGGGAGACAAAAATGGGAAAGACAAGCAGAGTGGGGTCCCACAATGTGCTTTAAGGACATACTCATAATGACCCAAAGACCTCCCACTAAGTGCCACCTCTTAATGGTTCTACTATCTCCAAATAGCACCAAACTGGAGACCAAGCCTTTAAAACATGGACCTTTGGTGGACATTAAGGTCCCTATTACAGCAATACAGATGAGAATTTCTTAGCAAGAGTAATTTATTCATGAGCCCTTGTAGCTTTCCAAAAGAGAAGTAACAATAAAGTGGAGTTCAAAGTAATGAACGTTTGGAAGGCAGCATTAATTCCATATCCATTCCTGTTTTCAGTCATTCACCACATATTTTTTGACACTTACTCTGCCAGGAGGAGATATTGATGAAGCCCATTTTGGTTCCATTCTTCAGGCGTTTGCACTGGAGGCTCACATTCCTGGAAACTCGGATGGGGGATTAGATAGGTGTAAAGTAAGGATAATAATGCTGTGGGCGTTGGTGCCACCAGAACTTTTCTACCCTTTTCAAAAGTATATGATGCCAGTTCAAACCCAATTTATAAAACTGACTTTCCTTTCCAATACTGGGATGATTTACAACCAACAAAAACCTTAGCCCAAAACTGGTTTAAACAATAAGGCAACATATCATCTGATGTCATAAGAACTCCAGTGGAAACCCAGGTTCCAGGTGGTTGTTTCTGGGTTTGAGCAATGTTGTCAAAGACAGAACTTCTTTCATTCTGTCTCTGTCTTTTGATAGGAAATGCTGGACTCATCCTCAGGTTGTCAGCAGGATGGTTCAGCAGTTTCTGACTTAGCTTCTTGAGGCATCAGAGACCAAAAGAATAAGTGTCTCTTTTTTAGAATTTTAGGAACAACAAAAATTTCCCAAAGCTGCCCACCCCAGGCTCACACAAAAGATTTTTCTTCACATATCATTGACTGAAGTTGGATTTTGTATCCATTCCTGAACAGATCACTGGAGGAAGTGAACTTGATGGCAAGAACTTGATTAGCTTAAATAAGTGCTTTGCATCTTTATATTTTTAAAACTGTATGGCATGTAGAACTCTATCTATGGCAAACTGAGACCCCCACAGTCTTTGGGGTGGGGACAGCAGAGTGTCAGTCATACTTGAAATGCATTTTTGATATGCTAGTGTGGTAGGGTAGTGCTTCTCAAACTTAAAATTGTAAGTAAATTACATGAGGGATCATGCTAAAATGCAGACTGGAAGTGAATGGAAATGGGAAAACGGAGATAGATTCAATTCAATAAACTCCCAGATAGTGGCAAAACTGCTGGTTTGCAGATGCTAGCATACCAGTAAACACTCTGAGATGCTAATGGGAACTAGTTGGGAAGCACCTTCATAGACTAATCACTGTGGATGGAATGTATATTGAGAAGTGAACCAAAAGGTCCCCTACGTACTCAGTACTCTTTTTGATCCTTCATTTACAGAAGTATAATTATTTTTTTTAATTATTATTTTTTTTATTTTTATAGACTGTATTTTGGTTCATTGTACACAAATGGTATACATCTTTTCATTTCTATGGTTGTGTACGATGTAGATTCATACCATTTGTGTAATCATACATAAACATAGGGTAATGATGTCTGTCTCATTCCACCATTTTTCATACCCCCATCCCTTCCTCCCTCTCATTTCCCTCTACATAATCTAAAGTTCCTTCATTCTTCTCTCACCCCCCAACCCCACTACCCCCATTATATATTATCATGCACTTATCAGGGAAAACATTTGACCTTTGGTTTTTTGGTATTGGCTTATTTCACTTAGCATGATATTCTCCAATTCCATCCATTTATCTGCAAATGACATAATATTATTCTTCTTTATGACTTAATAATATTCCATTGTGTAAATATACCACAGTTTCTTTATCCATTCATCTGTTGAAGGCCATCTAGGTTGGTTCCACAATTTAGCTACTGTGAATTGAGCAGCTCTAAACATTGATGTGGCTGCGACACTGTGGTATGCTAACTTTAAGTCCTTTGGGTATAAACCAAGGAGTGGGATAGCTGGGTCAAAAGGTGGGTCCATTCCAAGTTTTCTGAAGAATTTCCACACTGCTTTCCAGAGTGTCTGCACCAATTTGCATCTCCACTAGCAATGTATGAATTTATCTTTTCCCCCACATCCTCACCAACACTTATTATTGCTTGTGTTCTTTTTTTTTTTAATAGAGTATGTCTTTTATTTCTTTTTTTTATTTTTATTTTTTTTATTATTATTGTATACAAATGGGATACATGTTGTTTTTCTATTTGTACATGGAGTCAAGGCATACCATTTGTGTAATCATACGTTTACATAGGGCAATGATGTTTGATTCATTATTTTTTTCCCTTCCCCCCCACCCCTCCCATCCCTCTTTTCCCTCTATACAGTCCTTCTTTCCTTCATTCTTACCACACTCCTTATCCCTAACCCTAATGCTAACTACTCCCACCCCCCATTATATGTCCTCATCCGCTTATCAGCGAGATCATTTGTCCTTTAGTGTTTTGAGATTGGCTTATCTCACTTAGCATGATATTCTCCAATTTCATCCATTTGCCTGCAAATGCCATAATTTTATCATTCTTCATTGCAGAGTAATATTCCATTGTATATATATGCCACAGTTTCTTTATCCATTTATCTACTGAAGGGCATCTAGGTTGGTTCCACAATCTGGCTATGGTGAATTGAGCAGCAATGAACATTCATGTGGCTATATCTCTGTAGTATACTGATTTTAAGTCCTTTGGGTATAGGCCAAGGAGTGGGATAGCTGGGTCAAATGGTGGTTCCATTCCAAGCTTTCTGAGGAATCTCCATATTGCTTTCCACAGTGACTGCACTAATTTGCAACCCCACCAGCAATGTATGAGTGTTCCTTTTTCACCACATCCTCGCCAACACCTATTGTTGCTTGTGTTCTTGATAATCGCCATTCTAATTGGAGTGAGATGAAATCTTAGGGTAATTTTGATTTGCATTTCCCTTATTACTAGAGATGTTGAACATTTTTTCATATATCTGTTGATTGCTTGTACATCTTCTTCTGTGAAGTGTCTGTTCATTTCCTTAGCCCATTGGTTGATTGGATTATTTATACTCTTGGTGTAGAGTTTTTTGAGTTCTTTATAGATTCTGGAAATTAGCGCTCTATCTGATGTATGAGTGGCAAAGATATTCTCCCACTCTGTAGGCTCTCTCTTCACATTGCTGATAGTTTCCTTTGCTGAGAGAAAGCTTTTAAGTTTGAATCTATCCCAGTTGTTGATTCTTGCTTTTATTTCTTGTGCTATGGGAGTCCTGTTAGGGAAGTCTGATCCTAAGCCAACAAGTTGAAGATTTGGACCTACTTTTTCTTCTATAAGATGCAGGGTCTCTGGTCTGATTCCGAGGTCCTTGATCCATTTTGAGTTGAGTTTTGTGTAGGGTGAGAGATAGGGGTTTAATTTCATTGTGTTGCATATGGTTTTCCAGTATTCCCAGCACCATTTGTTGAAGAGGCTATCTTTTCTCCATTGCATATTTTTGACCCCTTTGTCTAGTATGAGAAAATTGTATTTATTTGGGTTTGTGTCCATGTCCTCTATTCTGTACCATTGATCCACCTTTCTATTTTGGTACCAATACTATGCCGTTTTTGTTACTATTGCTTTGTAGTAGAGTTGAAGATCTGGTGTTGCGATACCCCCTGCTTCACTCTTTCTGCCAAGGATTGCTTTAGCTATTCTGGGTTTTTTATTCTTCCAGATGAATTTCATAATTGCTTGCTCTATTTCTGTAAGGTCCATCATTGGGATTTTAATTGGAATTGCATTGAATCTGTATAGCACTTTTGGTAGTATGGCCATTTTGACAATATTAATTCTGCCTATCCAAGAACATGGGAGAACTTTCCATATTCTAAGGCTTTAATTTATTTCTTTAGTGTTCTGTAGTTCTCATTGTAGAGGTCTTTCACCTCTTTTGTGAGATTGATTCCCAAGTATTTTATTTTTTTAAATGCTATTGTGAATGGGGTAGTTTTCCTAAATTCTCTTTCTGAAGATTCATCACTTATGTATAAAAATGCCTTACATTTATGTGCATTGATCTTATATCCTGCTACTTTACTGAATTCACTTATGAGTTCTAAAAGTTTTCTGGTGGAATTTCCTGGTTCCTCTAAGTATATAATCATATCATCAGCAAATAGGGATAGTTTGTGTTCTTCTTTTCCTATTCGTATTCCTTTAATTTCTTTGGTTTGTCTAATTGCTCTGGCTAGAGTCTCAAGGACGATGTTGAATAGAAGTGGTGAAAGAGGGCATCCCTGCCTTGTTCCAGTTTTTAGGGGGAACGCTTTCAGTTTTTCACCATTTAGAATGATATTAGCCATGGACTTAGTGTAGATGGCCTTAATAATGTTAAGGAATGTTCCCACTACCCCAATTTTTTCTAGTGTTTTGATCATGAAGGGATGCTGTATTTTATCAAATGATTTTTCTGCATCTATTGAAATAATCATGTGATTCTTAACTTTAAGTCTGTTGATATGGTGAATGACATTTATTGATTTCTGAATGTTGAACCAACCTTGCATTCCTGGGATAAAACCCACTTGATCGTGGTGCACTATCTTTTTAATATATATTTGTATACGATTTGCTAAAATTTTGTTGAGAATTTTTGCGTCGATGTTCATTAAGGATATTGGTCTGAAATTTTCTTTCCTCGATGTGTCTCTGTCTGGTTTAGGTATCAGGGTGTTATTGGCTTCATAGAACTAGTTTGGGAGGGTTCCCTCCTCTTCTATTTCATGGAATACTTTGAGGAGTATTGGAATGAGCTCTTCTTTAAAGGTTTTGTAGAACTCAGCTGAGAACCCATCTGGTCCTGGACTTTTCTTTTTTAGTAGACTTTTAATAAACTCTCCTATTTCATTGCTTGAAATTGAATTATTTAAGTTGTGTATGTCCTCCTCGTTCAGTTTAGGTAATTCATATGTCTCTAGAGATTTGTTGATGTCTTCGAGGTTTTCTGTTTTGTTGGAGTATAGATTTTCAAAACAGCTTCTAATTATGTTTTGTATATTACTCGTGTCTGTTGTGATGTTTCCTTGTTCATTCTGAATTTTAGTAATTTGAGTTTTCTCCCTCTTTCTCTTTGTTAGTGTGGCTAAGGTTTATCAATTTTGTTCATTTTTTCAAAGAACCACCTATTTATTTTGTTAATTTTTCCAATTGTTTTTTTTGTTTCAATTTCGTTGATTTCAGCTCTCATTTTAACTATTTCCTGTCTTCTACTACTTTTGGTATTGGTCTGCTCTTCTTTTTCTAGCACTTTGAGCTGTAGTGTTAAGTCGTTTATTTGTTGATTTCTACTTCTTTTGTCGAATGCGCCCCATGAAATAAATCTTCCTCTAAGTACTGCTTTCATAGTGTCCCAGAGATTTTGATATGATGTATCTTTGTTCTTGTTTACTTCTAAGAATTTTTTTTATTTACCTCCTGATGTCTTCTGTTATCCATTCATCATATAATAGTGTATTATTTAGTCTCCAGGTATTGGAGAAGTTTCTGTTTTTTATTCTGTCATTTATTTCTAACTTCAATCCATTATGGTCTGATAGAGTACAAGGTAGTATCTCTATCTTCTTGTATTTGCTAACAGTAGCTTTGTGGCATAAAATATGGTCTATTTTAGAGAAGGATCCATGTGCTGCTGAAAAGAAAGTGTATTCGTTCTTTGTTGGATGGTATATTATATATATGTCAGTTAAGTCTAAATTGTTGATTGTGTTATTGAGATCTATGGTTTCTTTATTCAATTATTGTTTGGAAGATCTATCCAGTGGTGAGAGAGGTGTGTTAAAATCGCCTAGTATTATTGTGTTGTGGTCTATTTGATTTCTGGAATTGAGTAGGATTTGTTTGATGTACGTGGATGAGCCAATGTTCGGGGCATAGATATTTATGATTGTTATGTCTTGCTGATTTATGCTTCCCTTAAGCAGCATGTAATGTCCTTCTTTATCCCTTCTGACTAGTTTTGGCTTGAAGTCCACATTATCTGAAATGAGGATGGATACTCCAGCTTTTTTGCTGTGTTCGTGTGCATGGTATGTTTTTCCCCATCCTTTCACCTTTAGTCTATGGGTATCTCTTTCTATGAGGTGAGTCTCTTGCAGGCAACATATTGTTGGATTTTTCTTTTTAATCCAATCTGCCAGTCTATGTCTTTTGATTGATGAGTTCAGGCCATTAACATTCAGGGTTATTATTGTGATATGATTTGTATTCCCAGTCATTTGACTCATATTTGTTTTTTGACATAATTTGGTTTCTCCTTTATTTGGCTATTCCTTTAGGCTAGCGTCTCCTGTTGCTGATTTGCATTGTTGTTTTTCTTCTCTTCCTCATGGAATATTTTGCTGAGAATGTTCTGTAATGCTGGCTTTCTTTTTGTAAATTCCTTTAGCTTTTGTTTATCATGGAAGGATCTTATTTCATCGTCAAATTTGAAGGTAAGTTTGCTGGGTATAAGATTCTTGGTTGGCATCCGTTTTCTTTCAGGGCTTGGTAAATGTTGTTCCAGGCCCTTCTAGCTTTTAGGGTCTGGAGTGAAAAATCTGCTGATATTCTTATTGGTTTCCCTCTGAATGTAATTTGATTCTTTTCTCTCGCGGCCTTTAAAATTATGTCTTTATTTTGTATGTTAGGTATTTTCATAATAATGTGCCTTGGTGTGGGTCTGTTGTAATTTTGTGTATTTGGAGTCCTATAAGCCTCTTGTACTTGGTTTTCCATTTCATTCTTCAGATTTGGGAAATTTTCTGATATTATTTCATTGAATAGATTGTTCATTCCTTTGGTTTGTTTCTCTAAGCCTTCCTCAATCCCAGTAATTCTTCAATTTGGCCTTTTCATGATATCCCATAATTCTTGTAGATTCTGTTCATGATTTCTTACCATCTTCTCTGTTTGGCCAACTTTGTTTTCAAGATTAAATGTTTTGTCTTCAATGTCTGAGGTTTTGTCTTCCAGGTGTTCTATCCTATTGGTTATGCTTTCTATGGAGTTTTTAACTTGGTTTATTGTTTCCTTCATTTCAAGGATTTCAGTTTGTTTTTTTTTTTTTCAGTATCTCTAACTCTTTATTGAAATGATCTCTTGCTTCCCGTATTTGGTCTTTTAACTGTTGATTGGTACGATCATTTAATGCCTGCATTTGCTCTTTCATCTCCTCCTCCAATGCCTGCATTTGCTCTTTCATCTCTTCATTTGCTTCCCTGATCGTTTTAATTATGTACATTCTGAACTCCCTTTCTGACATTTCTTCTGCTGTGCTGTCATTGGGTTTTATTGATGTAGTATCTAGGTTTGTTTGGGACATTTTCTTCCCTTGTTTTCTCATATTGGTCAGCTGTCAGTGGGACCCTAAGATATTGCAGATTTCCTCTATTTGCTTATAGTGTCCCGGTAGATTTCCAGTGTATCACCTCCCAGCCTTCAGTAGCCTGATATCTTGGAGGAACTTGATAATGCAGTGCATCCAAAGAAAGCTGCCCCTAGCCCCCTACTGGTTCCAGGGCTTGGAGCTGGCTTTGTGCGGAAAGGCTCTCACTGGGGGCCTGCACCGTGCGGCTGGCCGTGTTTGAGGAGCCCACCGCCGGAGTGTGGAAGGCTACCTGGGGAAGACTCTAGCTGCCCTGCCCTGCTCTGATAAGCCACCCCTATCTGTGCCTGCCGCCCAGGCCAAGTTTCGCCCAGTGAGGGAGACTCACCCCGTGACTCTATTTTTGTCCAAGTCTCTCAATGCCTCCCCTTTTAGAGTGCTGGGTTCTGGAGCGACTGCAGATGCAGTCACCCTCTAGTCCGCCATCTTGGATCGCCCCGTGGAAAGAGCCTGCGGCCGGAGTGGGCAGAGCCGCCTGGAGAAGTCTCTGGCTGCCCTGCCCTGATCCCAGAGGCTGTGGATCGAAGCTCTCCATTGACTCGGGGACTTGTGGCTGGCTCTATGTAGAAAGACTCTCACTGGGCAGTCTGCTCCGAGAAACTAGCCTTGAAAGGCACCTCCCTCCGCAGGGCCCGGGCTCCTTGGGGAAGTATCTGACTGCCCTGTCCTGGTCCCTGAAGCCACTTGCGGGCCGGAGCATGCCGCTCTGGCTCCGGGACTTGGAGCTTGTTCTGATCAGAAAGGCTCTCACTATGGGGCCCACTCCGAGAACCTGGAGAAGCTGGCTGTGTGGGAGGGGCCCACTGCCGGAGTGTGCAGGGCTGCCTGTGGCAGACTCTAGCTGCCCTGCCCTGCTCCGATAAGCCACCTCTATCTGGGCCTGCCATCCGGGCGAAGCTTTACCCAGTGGGCAGACTCACCCGTGGCTCTATTTTAGTCCGAGTTTCTCAATGCCTCCTCTTCTTAACTCCTGGGTTCTGGAGCGACTGGAGATGCAGTCACCCTCTAGTCCGCCATCTTGGATCCTCCTGCTTGTGTTCTTGATAATAGCCATTCTAATTGGAGTAAGATGAAATCTTAGAGAATTGTTTTAATTTGCATTCTCTAATTACTAGGGATGTTGAATACTTTTTCATATATTTATTAATCACCTGTATAGTTTAAGTAACATTTTTGCTTTTTTATATTGAGATGGGAAAATTAAGTAATGTTTTAGATCAATTATCAGATCTCTTTTGTGTTAAGGAAAGGTAATATAATGCTTTTCCTATGGGGACACAAAACTGCCTTGACCAAGACTCTTCCATGACATGTAATTTTTAGCTAGGGCATCATTCCATTTTGCAAGTTATTTGGTATAAACTGTCATCCAATGCCTCACTCATAATAAGCACACTCTATACTAGATAAGCAATATATTCATGCTCCCCATGCTTTTCCTGTTTCCTTTCCCTCTGTAGTCGTACAAACCTTTCTTGGGTTGTTCACCAATTAACTAATGGTATATTAAATTATGCATATACTTGTGAGGACTCATAACAATACTAATGAAGGAAACCAATTTTAATATTTAGATTCCTTCAGAATGTTTCAATCCAAGTTAAACCATCTATAGACCATTAAATTTGCAATACCATTTGGCAATGCCTGTAACAATAGCAGATGGCAAAGATAAATAAAGCTGCATAATATTTTGTATGAGAGTGAAGTAAGAGCTTAGATTTATGAAAAATTCTAGTGAAATTGTTCATTTAAGGAGATTTATGCATTTAGATCTAGATAGAGAGGGTTTTTTTTAATGTGAAAAAAAACCCTGAAGGATAATACATTTAGAATAAGTGAAGGTGGAATCTGAGAAAATGTAAAGCAGTGAGACACCAAACACTTAGAGCTTGCTTTAATCTGTACCATTGTTCCTGTATTTCTCTGGGTCTCTCCTGGTTCATCGGATCTGAAGCTACCTGACGTAGGTGTCTTATCTTCCATTGCCCACAATTTGCTCAAGGGCTGAGCACTCTCAACCGTATTGGTGGAATCCATGTGTCCTAACAACAAAAATAGAAGAGAAAAAAATAGAAGTTTTAGATGCCAACAGAATTTTGTGTGATAGGACTTTTGACTTAGTGAAGTTATTGTGTTCTTTGCTTGAGTAAATTAAGAGTCACTAGAGAATAGAGTTAGCATGTGTATTTAGGTATTTTGTATTTTGATTCTATTTTTAGCCTTATATTTGCTATCCTTACAGATGCTTTATTGTGCTTGCATTATCCTCTGAAAAATCAGTCAAAGCTAGAGACTAGACAAGCAGAATTAAGCCCTGAGATACACAATAAAAGGGTAAAAGATAGATTCAACCACTGTGATTTATTGATGTGATTCATTCTTCTCTTGTGGTAAGAAAGAGATTAGAGGTTTTTATTGACTACTTACTTATATATTACATATTTTTCCAGTTTCTCAAAAACTGTTGGTTTTCATGTAGTTGACTGAGGTCATGTCTATATTTGCTACATGGCAAATGACAAGGTTAATAAAGTTCAGGGACAGAGGTCATGAAAACGGAACATTGGATCTTTCTAGATTCTGTTCCCTATGCCTTTGGAATTATAAGCATTGGAACCTAAGTTCACTATGTCTAGGAAAACAAACCAGAGGGATAATTTAATAAAACTACTGAATAATTCTGTGTAAAAAAATTGGTCAAGTTAGCTATTTATTGCTAAATAGGAATAGTAAAGTACTAAGAGAGAGAAACAGAATAAAACCAGTTTTAATAAAAAAATGAAAAAGTGAAATATGAACATCTTGAACTCAATATATGATCTTCTTTGCATGAATTATTGCCTGTCATTTGAAATGCACATTATTCAGAACTACCAAAAAATCTGTTCTGGCTTATTACTTAATTAAAAGTAAGTTATAATCATTTTAATCTTTATATAATTTATAACTTTTATAAGTCATGAATTTCCCATAATTCTGTTGGCCCTAATCATCAAAAAAGTATTGCTATACTGAAGTATAATAGCTGTGCATCCTTTCTCCTCTCCAGCAGATGTTACAAAAGAAACTATCAAAGCTGGGAATAATTGATATTCAAAAGTATAAAACTTGGCAGTGAAAAGATTAATTTTCTGTACTTAATGCCCTAAATTTTGAAAACTTTCAACTTTCTTCACAGTAAGGCCAGTGGTTTCATTGTCTGGTTGGCAGTGTGCAGATGATAATGTTCTGCTCTATTTTACTTTATGAAGAACCAAAGAGGATCAGTTGTTTCTCTAATGAGTTTGTAAGAGATGCTTCGATGCTGAGCCATTAGCTGCATCTTTTGGACAACTACAATAGGGAAGTAAGAAGTGGTTTTAACAACTTGGAAAAATTATCACCATTAGAGTGAATGAAGCACTAAAATATATATACCAGATGTTTCAGATGACTAAATTTGGGAGAAAACATACAATTAATTTACATTTTAGCACTAAGTACAAATTTTAATTTATTCTGATTAACTACTTTATGGCCCATCTAGAAGGCCATTTGAAGGAGTTATGGAAAGGCCATAAAAGAAATAGTAATCAAGAGATGACACTTCCTTGGCATAGAAACAGAAGAGTTTCATGCCTAATGCTCATATTGTTCAGAAGCATTCAAGTTTCACTTGCCCAGAACCTATCATTGAATTACAGACCTGGAATCAAAACATGAGAAGCAGATTAGCATACTTATTTGTGTGTAAAACTTGTGCCAAAGTTAATCCCTCCACAGACCAGGTGAATTTTTCTAATCTATGCTACATTCTATATACTTACTGTGTTCAAGTTGCTGAGCAAAAACACAATCAGATTTCCTGATAAGAATTAATATAAAGGATCCAGGTGCAGTGGCACACACCTGTAATCCCAACTTCTCAGCAGACTGAGGCAAAAGGATTTCCCCTTAGAGGTTCACCTGGGCAACTTAGTGAGACCCTGTCTGAAAGGTCTGGGGTTGTAGCTCAGAGGCAGAGCTCTCCTGAATTCATTAAACCCACATACGAGCAAGAAAAATATGTGTGTGTATACATATATATATATTTATATATATGTATAATAAAGGAGATTGGCAAATTGAAAGAGTGATTGAGCTCCAAAGCTTTTCCATAGACATGAAAACATTTGAACATTCGAACGCAGGAATGTTATTGAGATAATGTGTCCAGTAGTCCTAAAATAATGCCTGGTGTGCTGTTGTAGGTACCTATTATAATTGACATTATTATTATTTCTTTATTAGTGTCTTGTGAATATACATCATGGTGAGATTCACTGTGATATATCCATATATGTATATAGGAAATTTAGGTCAGATTCATTTCACTGTTCTTCCATTGTTATATTTCTCCTCTCTCCCCCTCAATACTCTTCATCTAATCCACTAATCTTTCTTCTATTTTGGTGGAATTCTCCCCTCTTTTCTTTTTATTTTCTTTTTTTCTTCTTTATTTTGGACTAGCTTCTGCATGTCAGAGAAAACATTTGACCTTCAACTTTCAGGGTCTGGCTTATTTCACTTAGCATGATGGTCTTAAGTTCCACCATTTATTAGCAAATACCTTAATGTCATTCTTCTTTATGGCTAAGACTCCATTGTGTATATATACCACATTTTCTTTATCCATTCATCTGTTGACTGGAACCTAGTTTGGCTCCATAGCTTGGCTATTGTGAACTGAACTACTATAAACATTGTTTTGGTGCATCCCTATAGTATGCTGAATTTAAAACTTTTATATATACATATACCAAGGAGTGGGATAGCTCAATCCTATAGTGGTTCCATTTTCCTAGTTTATTGAGGAATCTCCTTACTGCTTTCCATAATAGATGCACTAATTTGCAGTCCCACCAGAAATGTATGAGTGTTCTTTTTTTCCTCACATCCTCACCAACACTTATTATTGTTCACATTCTTGATAATTACCATTCTGACTGGAGTGCGATGAAATCTCAATATAGTTTTGATTTACATTTCCCTGATCACTAGAGATGTTGAACATTTTTTCGCATTTCTTGGCCATTTGTACTTTTTTCTTTTGAGAAGTGTCTGTTTACTTTTTTGCCCATTTATAAATTGGGTTGTTTTTTTTGGTGTTAAGTTTTTAGAGTTCCTTATATATTCTGGATATTAATGCTCTATCTGGAGAGCAGGTAATAAAACTCTTCTCCCATTTTGTAGACTCTCTATTCAGTCTCTTAATTTTTTCCTTTGCTGTGCAGCTTTTTAATTTGATGCCATACTACTTAATGATTTTTGGTTGTTTTTCTTGTGTTTTAGGAGTCTTGTTAAGAAAGTCAGTGCCTGTGCAAATATGTTGGGGTATCAGGCCTACATTTTCTTCTACAGTTGCAGAGTTTTTGGTCTACTTCTTTGATCTTTGATCCACTTTGAGTTGATTTTTGTGCATGATGAGAGATAAGGATCAAGTTTTATTGTTCTACAGATGAATATACAGTTTCCCAGCACCATTTGTTTAAAAGACTGTCTTTTTTCCAACATGTTATTGGTACCTTTGTCTAGTATGAAATCACTGTATCTACGTGAGTTTGTCCTGTGTCTTCTATTCCACTGGTTGTCATGTCTGTTTTAGTGTCAATACCATGCTGTTTTTGTCATAGCTCTGTAGTATCATTTGAGGTCTGATATTGTGATGTCTTCTGCTTTACTTTTCTTGCTAAGGATTGCTTTGGCTCCTCTGGGCCTCTTATTTTTCCAAATGAATTTTAGGTTTGCTTTTCTAGTTCTTTGAAGAGTGTCATTGATACTTTGATAGGGGTTTCATTGAATCTCTATAATGCTTTTGGTAGTGTGACCATTTTGACAATATTAATTCTGCCTATCCAAGAATATGGAAAGTCCTTCTATCTTCTAAGGTCTTCTTCAGTTTCTTTCTTCAGTGTTCAATAGTTTTAATTGTAAAAGTCCTTTACCTTCTTGTTAGATTAATTCCCAAGGTTTTTTTATAGTTTAATGTGAATGGGATAATTTTCCTAATTTCATTTTCAGCAAATTCATTATTGGGGTATAAGAAAACAGTTGATTTATTTTACTAAATTTATTTGTTGACTCTAGCAGTCTTGTGGTGGGTTTTTTGGGTCTTTTAACATAAGATCATATCATCAGCAAACAGAGATAATTTGAGTTACTCTTTGCCTATTTGTATCTCTTTATTTCCTTCTTTTGCCTGATTGGTCTGGCTAGAGTTTCAAGGACTATATTAAATATGAGTAGTAGAGTGGGCATCCTTATCTTGTTCCTGGTTTTAGAAGAAATGCTTTCAGTTTTTATTCATTTAGTATGATGCTGACTTTGGGTTTGTCATATAAGCCTTTACAATGTTGAGGTAATTTCTTTCTATCCCCAGTTTATCTTGTATTTTAAACACGAATGGGTGCTGTGCTTCATCAAATGCTTTTTCTGCATCTATTTAGATAATCAGGTGATTATTGTCCTTAACTCTATTTGTGTGGTGAATTATATTTATTGATTTCCATATTTTGAACCAAGCTTGCATCCCTGGGATGAAACCAACTTGATCATGCTACACATTAAGATGTGTGTTTGAATGTAGTTTGCCAATATTTTATTTAGAATTTTTGCATCTAGGTCCATCAAGGATTTTGGCCTGAAGTTTTCTTTCCTTGATGTGTTTGTCTGATTTGATATCAGGGTAATACTGACTTCATAGAATGAATTTAGTATTGTTCCCTCCTTTTCTAGTTCATGGAATAATTTGAAGAAAATAGGTATTACTTCTTTAAATGTCTCATGGACATTAATTTGACTAGAGTTTTCTTTGTTGGAAAGTTTTTGATGATTGCTTCAATTTTGTTATTTGATATTGATCTGTTTATGTTTTCTATATCCTCATGGTTCAATTTGGGTAGGTCAGATATCTCTAGGAATTTGTCAATATCTTCAAGATTTTCTAACTTATTGGAGTATAAATTTTCAAAATAGTTTCTAATGTTCCTCTGGATTTCAGTAGTGTCTGTGATGTTATTTCATTTTTCATCTATAATTTTGTTAATTTGGGTCTTTTCTTTCTTTTGGTTAGTTTAGCTAACAGTTTATCAATCTTGTTTATTTCTTTAAAAAATCAACTCTGTTTCATCAATACTTTGTATTGTTTATTTTTTATTCTCAGTTTTATTGATTTTGGCTCTGATTTTAGTAATTTCCTGTCTTCTACTGATTTGTTGTTACTTTGTTCATCTTTTTCTAGGGCCTTGAAGTATAACATTAGATTATTTATTTAGTATCATTTTTTAAAATATATAAACTTAGTACCATAAACTCTCCTATTAGAGTCACCTTTATTCTGTATTGACATTATTATTAATCACCATGCTGATGAGGTGGCTAGGACAAGAGCTTTGGAAGCCCCACAATGGTCTAAACTTTATTTATACCCAGATATTATAATCTAGTGGACCACTGGCTAGATCTTTGCTACAGAGTGCATTGGTTGGACTGTTCAATGTTTGCTATCAAATGTGAATTTTATAAATTCGCTGTCAAATTTTTTAAATTAGGATTTTTTTCACTAAAATAAAATTCTCACTATTCCTTTAAAAATCAGAATGTCTGGCAAACTTCAGCTAATTCTGAGAATGCCTGTTCTCTTCAGATGAGAAATACCATTATTAATGGCCATCTTCCTTCCCTCTCCCCATAGTCCTCCTTAGACCTATGACAAACATCAATAGCCAGGCTCATCGCTGACAATCTGTCATCCAAATCCATACCCACATTTCATACTTTTTAATAATTCAGTTATAAACCAAACAAACTGTTATATAAAATGTGTTTTAACTTCCTGTCTTGATGAGTATGGCTTTATAACAACCCAGAAGGCTACATTCAAATTTAGGGATTCTTAAAGTTCTGGATCAAACTGGGGAGAGCTGATATTCGGTCTGTGTTCTGTGCTCCTTCTTTTCTAGTTCCTTCTCTGGCCTACTTTATTCTACCTCTACCAAGCCCTGTTGACTGCAAACACACTCCCCATGCTGACTTCTCATGGATAAGGGCACTCACACAAGGGGGTGCAGTACTCACCCTCAGGAGGACAAATCTAGGGAAGAGGTTCACATAGGTCATCAGCTCAAACCCATTTGGCATCAAGTTCTGTAATCTTATAGTGTAATCTGACAGACTCTAGAGGAATCGGGGAGCAGGCTTCCAGTGGCACACCCCCTTGACTTTGGATTCTTCCTCCATGGGAGAAGCATAAAGAGACAAGAACTGAGAGGATTCTCTGTGCTCAGGCAAAAAGCCAGAAGGCAATACTCTCAGTGACCATTTATAAGAAGATTTGTACTATTATTTTCTTATAGTACCTTTAAAAAGAAAGCATCATTCTTGAAAGTCAATTGTCTATTAAAATTTTTAACATTTAAAGAGAGAAAAGTAATGTGGAGAGTTTGAAAAAAATGGAAAACTTTGTTCTTAGATGGAGATTATTTTACTCACTTAAGTCCTGCACCTAGAATCTGTAGGCATATAGATTCAAAGTCCTTAGTTTAGACATCTTCCTCTTGCCAAAGTAATGCTGTTTATGAACTTAGTTGCTGCTTATGCGTATCAATATCTTGTCTTTATGCCAGCATGTGAGAAGTGTGAAACGCTTACTACGTTATTCTAGTTGAAGTATGACAGAGATTAGGAAGGTTTTACCTTTTTAGAAAAGTGCCCTTGAAACAGAGATTCTCATACTTTCTGGTTTCAGGATTCTTTAAATTAAAAATTTTAAAAACATCACTGAATATCCAAAAGAGCTTTAGTTTGTACAAATTATATCTATATTTACTGTAATCAAAATATAAAAAGAGGAGTTGAATACATATGTATGAATTTGGTTAAAAATAATTAAAATTAACCACTCTACATGCTGACATTAAAATACTTCTGTGAAAAATAACTATATATTCCAAAACAAAAAAAGTTTTAAAATGTGACATCTTTATTTACCATCTAGAATCTAAAATCATCACAATGTACTTTACATACTCTGTTATTTTGAAGCCCCTTGGTTTATCTGGCACTTTGAATAAATCTTAAGTCTGTGTATTATTTTTTAACATCATGCATTGGTCATTTAGAAAATATTTTTCCAATGAGTTATGCCAAAATGTTGATATGTTTTTCTACACAATAGCAAAAATTCATATTCTTTCATATCATCATTGGGATTGGGATTATCAGACATCTAAGCATCAGGGAGCTCCCAGTCTCTTGGTGCAGATACAAGTTTTTTAAAATTCTAAATTTTGCTTGAAAGATTGAATTTTATCATTGAAACGTGTACTATTAGTTGTTTTCCTTAAAGTGACAGACTGACTTCATTCATTCTGAGAAATCATTTGTTAAATATGAAAGTCTACATAGTCACAGCTTGTCCGCAAAACTTTCTTTTATTGAATGTGCTGTTCCACAATCAAAGAAGCTAGCTCAGCCTGGAATTCAATAGCACTCATGCCTTTTCTCAAGAGAACCATCAAACTTCAGTGTGCAGCAGAATTGCTTTATGCTCACTTCAAAATTAGTCACATAGAATGTTATAAAGATGAGTAATTGAGTGTGCAATGGTGAAGACGACAATGACTCCTACTAGTGCAGTTTTTTTTTTAAACCACTCTGATTCATTTTAGGTACCAGCAATTTACCCTGTATTTCTTTTTTAGTAAACATGTATTTATACATATTAATGAGCTTGCATGGCTTTTGCGTTATCATTACAATTGTCATGAATGGAAACAACAAAC
Organism: Sciurus carolinensis; assembly: GCF_902686445.1. NCBI lineage: Eukaryota > Metazoa > Chordata > Mammalia > Rodentia > Sciuridae > Sciurus > Sciurus carolinensis. The sequence continues at coordinate 89,623,299 of NC_062215.1, forward strand.
AAATAACTTTTAGACCCTCTGAAAGAGTTTCAGGGGTTCCCCAGATGTCCACAATGTGTACTTTGACAAGTAATATCTTAAAAGCAGAATGGATTATAGAACCTCCAGAAAAGGAAGGGTTGTGAGGACAGTAGAGAAAATAAAACTCTACTTTCCTCCTAGATTTCCCACAGTCATAGCAAATCCATTATGAAAAAAGAAACTGGAATTTTTTAAAAGAAGCCTGCTTCTTGCCTTTTTCCAAGACTACAATTCTTATGTTCCTCTCTTTTACAAAGCTATTTTTCATTCGTTATCAAAATCCTTCCTACTGAAGTTTGAGTTAAATGTTTATCGTGCCACCTATAATTTCTTTAAGTACTGCTTATAAATTGTTCCTCAGTCTCCCATTTTTTGGTAATTTTAAACTTTTCCAAAATCATGCTTATGTACCATTAATCAATCTTTTCCCCTGATTTCTTTCCTGTGCATTACTATTCCCTTTGGAGTCATCAGACCTAGAAGAAACAAATTGAATTGTTTCAGGTTTTACTTGTGAAAACCTAATCTCTTCAGTCTGCCTTTTCTCCACATTTTTCTAGCTTTACCCTTAGTACTTTTTGTATACAGCTTCCCAACTTAGAGACCACAGTCAACTAAACTTGGCCAGGAAGTATGGGAATGTCAGATACTACACAAAAAGTGTTCATTTTCCCCTGTTAGCTTTGCCTTTGTTCAAACCTCTGAACCATGACACAGACCCCTCAGATGACAGCCAAGGTTTTTAAATAGCTATTGTTTTCTTTCTTTGGTACATATTTTCATCAGCTCTAATCAGCAAGTTTCTCCATCATGCTCCCGGGCATAGTTACTAGAACCTAGTCTTGGAGTCCAGTAATTGTGTCTTAGAATTCTTAGTCATTTACTAATAGTTCAAATCCTCAGCAAGATTAAATTCTCAGAATCCTAGCAACCTCATCATAATGGTGATAATAATATCAACATTATGTGAAATATTAATACACAAAAAAATCACACCTGTCAATAACATATAACAAACCTCAATAAATGATAACCATTATTGTAGTTTTAATAAATCATTCTAAATGGACTTATATCACATTTCTACTCACCACTTTTCTTAGCTCTTTGTAATTCTGTTCAAGTGTAAGTTTCTCTAGGACAGATATTCTTTTCTGAAACTCCAGAAAAAAAATAAGCTTTTTTCAGAAAGGCCAGTGGCCTCACTGTGCTTGACTGACATCATTTACTCTCCCTGTGTATTTCAATCGTATTGGAGTTTTTGTTCATATGTATTTAGATAAGATGTTCAATGTTGAGGTCTTTGGGCTTATCACTTTGAAATACTTTTGCAATACCCCTTAGCATTTAGGATAAGAACACAGTATGTATTAGGCTTCCATTATCAGTTCTGCAAAGAGTATGTTCAGCATATGCTTCCATCAGAATTTTAAATCAGACCTAGTATTTCAATATTGACAGAAAGTCCATGGCAATGTTCTCTTATAGAGTTGTGGAAAACTTATTTTGATTTACAGTGGTACATTATGCTAATTTGAAATATCAACATTTATCAAGGCATCCATGTAGGTCTCATCAAATTCTGTAATTCAATAAAAAATTAGTTGTAAGTATTCGATTATTTTATTAAATTTACATGTAGAGTGTTCTACATTTTGAGTAATTACATTGAAGTTCTATCTTCATTGAAAAAAGATGAGAATTTTCACTTTTGATTAAGCTAAATTGCATGTTTCAAGAACCTCCCAATTAATTATAACTCAAGTAGAGATTTTTCATTAGTGTTCAGAAGAGGCTAAATTTAAGTGCATTAATAAATTAACAAGATTAAAATTTTAACTATGTGAAGGACCATGGGAAGTCTCTAGATTTCTTTTTTAAAAGACAACTTTGTAAAGCTTTGTAAATCAAACCAGAATTTCAAAGTAATTTATCCCAGCGATACTATATACTATGGTTTGAATGTGTATCTTCTCTAAAATTCATGTTGATACTTATCCCCCGGGCAACAGTATTAGGAGGTGGGATATTTTAGAAGGTGGGTAGGCCATGAGGGTGAAGTCCTCAGATTAGGGCCTTACAAAAAGGCTTGAGTCAATAGCAAATAACTCAGCTACTTGTCTCTTCTGCCCTGTGAGGATACAGTATTTGTTCCTTCTGTGGGTAGCAGCCTTCAGGGCATCTTCTGGAAGCATAGATGGACACTGGACATTTTGGCACCTTGATCTTGGATTTCCCAGTCTCCAGAACAGTGACAAATACACTTCAATTGTTTATAAATTACCCTGTCTCAGATATTTCATTGTAGTACCACTAATAGACTAATAATACCTGTGCTTACAACTCTTAGTTACTGTCAGAACACTGAGACTTTCTTCATGCTATGACTTTTACAGCTTATAGAGAAATGCCAGTTTTTGATGTTTTTGTTTTATATCTCTGACAGTTTTAAGGTCTGCCCTGGCATTAGATAAGGTTATTAACTAGACATTTTCCAGACTGAATTGTTATGGATAGCATCTTCTCTAAGATTACTTTTAGAAAGTTGTCACCTGATTTTTAAATAAAAAGTAACCCTAGAAATCAGAGTCAGCAAACTGCTTCTATAAAGGACCAGAAAGGAAATATTTAAGACTTTTCCACATGGTCTTTGTTATAACTACTTAGCTCTGTTGGTATATTGCAAAACCAACCATGAACTGTCAGTAAACATTGATAATGTTGTGCTTCTGTAAAACTTTATTTACAAAACAGTGGACTGAATTTGTTCTGAGGACTGTATTTTGTACTCCCCATACCCCTCCAATAAATTAATAGTTTCTTAAAATATCTGCATTTTGGGAAGATACTAAAAATCAGATATCACATAAATAAAATAGGAGATCCTTCTATGTCCAAAAAGTCTCAGGAACAATACTAATAAATAAGGATGAAGTGATTTCTCTGGGCTAGTGAAAATAACCTTCTGTGAGAACTTAGTCATTAGTTAACTTCAAGTAAATACAAACTGTTGGCTACCTTAATTATTTAGGCCAGATTTTCATCTATATTTTGCATGTACACCAAGAAGTTAATTGACTTTCTAAATATAAGGGTAATTGCTTATATTTTCACATCCAGATAATTTTTTTAGAAATAAGGGATGAAATGAAAGCAAACTTATTTATTCACATGGCAGGACTTTAAAAAACTTTTAATATACTAATATGCAGTGTGAACACCCAAGGGACTGAGTAGACATAATATCTTGTATTTCTTAAACTTAATTTATCATAGAATCCCTATTGAGTAACTATAGATGGTACATGGAACATAGTTTGAATAATGGACATATAGATACTCCTGAACTTGAGTGCCTGACAGATTTCTTGAAATGCCTGGGTATCTGGAAATAGGTTTCCCATCTGAAAGACTCGTTTAATCACTGTGTGCATTAAACACTTAATGGGAACTATTCTTTTCCTCAACCACTATTCAGAGTTCAGTATTATTATTGCTTGTCCCTTCTCAGCTTACACTCCTTTTCCACCCTAAGTGTGTTCCAATTTTTCACATTGTCAGAGAGCAAAGAAAAGAACAGACAGAGTGGGAAAAAAGGCAAGAAGTTGTAGATCTCTATGCCCAGTGCCACCTACGTCCTCTGAAATATAGATGGTTGTTCTTCAGACTCCTGGGACATAAAAATATTGCAAGGTTCTCTGGTTTTTAGCAAACAGTTTGACAAAGGGCAAATGACAGGACATTTTTAAGCAAAAGAAGTCATGCAGAAACACTGTGAGAGTATATGTTGTCCCATTTGAGACTGAGATTTGTCCCAGTAGGATACCTTGGGCCATGCAGTTTCTCATCCACTGATGTTCAGCTGTCCCAAACCACCAGTCATTCTGTTGACTTGACTGCTAAAGGAATAAGATTATTAAGAGTTCTAATTCATGAGTAGAATGCTTTACCTGTATTATCTGTTTTAGTTCTTGCATTGGAAGGATCTGCTATCAAACATGCCTCCCCCCCACCACACACACACAATACTGGAAATTGAACCCAGGGTTTTGTGTGTGTTCTGTAACTGAGATACATACCCATTCCTGTGCCTTTCTTTCTTTCTCTCTCTTTCTTTCTCTCTCTTTCTTTCTCTCTCTTTCTTTCTTTCTTTCTTTCTTTCTTTCTTTCTTTCTTTCTTTCTTATTGATATGTGAGAAGTGATTTTCAGGGAAGTTTAAGTAATTAACAAAAGTTGCATACCTAGAATGTCATGGATCTAGGACCACAATGCAAGGGAGCTTTTCTCCAGATTCTTAGCTAATACTTATCCCTATTGATCCAGTATATGAGGGAGGAGAACCTCCTAATCCCCCTTGAAACATTTATTAATCATTGAATATGCTGGGCATTCTGCCAGGTGTTGTGTATTCAGAAGTGAATATGATCTAATCCTCACCTTGAAGACACTTATGCAACACCTACCACACTGATTTTGAGTTATCTAGAATCTGTTTATTATTTAAATGTGTATTTATTTATTTGGTAGTTGGATTTTCAGAAAGGTGGGGACAATTAATTCTAGTCAATGAAGTTACAGAAGGTTTCATACAAGTAGCAAATGAACTGATACTGTAGGAGTCTAATAAATAGAAAATGCAAGAAATCTGAGCAAGAGAACACACAAAGACACAGAAACCCCTGGTGAAGGCAGCTAGCAGCATGTTGTCAAATACAACCAGCTAGTCTGTCATTTCATAGACAGAATTCAGAGGACATGTTGATATATTGGAACTTCAGGGAGGGCTAAAGGAGAGTCATTTTTCAAGTTTGGGTGACTTGTGTGATGCCAACATCATTAGTGGACAGAGAACACCTTGAGGGCTGGACATGATGTGATTAGTTACAGACATGCTAGTTTGAGATTCCTTAAGGTATGTAGCTGCAGATTTCTAATCAATAGTTGGATATTTAGATCTGAAGCATAACAGAATGCTCAATACAGGAGAGATTGAGGTATAAGTGAAAATGTGAAATATTTCAACTAATATTAACTTTTTAAATATAATCAGAAGTAACTTCTTTATTCTGTTATTAAATAAATACTATTGAATAACTAGTACTATACTATGCACTTAGGATATGAATATTATGTTATATATTATTATAAACATACCATATACATATTATATGTACATGCCAAAAAAAAGCATACATGATCCATATATACATATTATATATGTATAATACATGTATTATATATTCTGTGAGAAAACTTTCTTTTCACAGAAGACATGTAAATACTTAAAATACTTTGTTTCAAATAATTAGTATAGAAGTAGATCTTTAAGATTGAACCTACCTATAATTTTATCAACTGTTTACCATATAATGTGTTTTCAATGGGATGATGATGAAATTGGAAGTAGAGATGCTAGTGACTCACAGGAAGTTTTGCAGTTTTCTTCTCTCTTCCTGTTCTTCCTTTTCATATGTGCAAATGTACACAAACTTAATATCACCAGTATTTTAAGAAGTTAAACCATCTTATATCACATTTTGGAGAAATAAAAAATTCACTTGTGCCTTACCTGAGAGAAAACTTACAAACCAAACTCAGCTTGAATTTTAAATTACCCAATGTTAGAGGAGGAAAAACTTTGACCATTGTGTAGTTCCATCTTTTCTGCAGGATAAGCCACAGAGATGCTTTTGGACTTTCTTAGTATGATTGACAAATGCAGGACTAGCATGAAGTTTCCAGGATTCTCAAGGCAGTCCTCATTTTCACTGCTTCAGGCTCTGATTTCAGGTATCCATGCTAAGAAAATTTTCTAAACTTGTTGGCCAAAGTATGAACTTTGTATTTTTTATTCTAGGTTTCTTGCTATGTTACCAAATAGAAAGGACATAGCAAGTAGCAATTTGTCCCAGTACTTCTAAAGAAAATATTAACCTTCCCAGTCTAATGACATGTAGAGTTAATTTTAATTTTCTTTCTTTGGGGTTTTCCAATTTAGTCTTAGTGATCATTAATTGTTTCAGTTTGGGTTTGGGATTGAAGGATAGTAGAGTGAAATAGACATTATTACCTCATGTACATATATGACTACATGACTGATGTGATCCTACAATATGTACAGACAGACAAATGAGAAATTATACTCCATTTATGTATGATTTATCAAAATGTATAAATGAATTCTACTGTCATATACAACTAATTAGAACAAATTTAAAAGAAAAAAGAATGGCATTCATTAAATTAGAACCAAATGAACAGTGGAAAATTCTTTACAGGAGCTGTTAAAATAACTGTCAAGTCACTTTGTAGATGATTATGATTTGAATGATTAAAAGCAACATATCCTGGATTTGATCTCAGCATTATTTCTTGATATGCATTTATGCACTCACACAGACACATGCATCCTATCTATATTCTCAATGTGGAAATCTTCACATTTTGCCATTCCTAAATCACCAACCCTCTTAAACTACTCGTAGTTTGAGGAGAAAACCATGCAATCCTTCACTGTTTCCTTCTGCATTGCCACATGAACACTATTAAAAATGAATGCCATAGAACAACATTCTTTTTTTTTTTTTTTTTTTTGCTGCTCTTTCTTCTGTGGTATCAGGTAGAGAAAACACCTGAGCAAGTCAAGAACAATAGAAAGTCATTAGAAAAATCCATCTGAGACATCAATGGTAATTTGAGCTTCATTAAGGAAAAAGGCAAATAGGATCAGAATAATCCCCAAGCTGGCAGGGATGATGACATTATATATAGTACGGAGTGAGTGCAGCCAAAGCAAGTGTCTTTTCTGAACATTAGTATTTTTTTCTTTTTTCGCGGTGGCTGGGGGTTGAACCTAGGGCCTTGTGCTTGCAAGGCAAGCACTCCAGCAACTGAGCTATCTCACCAGCCCTGAACATTACTATTTGACTACTAGAATTCATTCAGCATTTGAAGGATACCCTTCAAGTACCAAGCAACTTTGGGTATGGCAATCAACACAATGACTTCTTAGAACTTTCTTTGTGTTATATGGTATAGAATTAAAAATGTACCCTTTAATTATGTTTTATATTTATGTCATTTTCCTGTTTACACAAAGATCATATTTTTTAAAAGCTGTTCTAATTATGTTAGAAAGTATGGTAAATTAAAATTTTTAATAGGGTTCTGGAGGGTTTTTTCTTTCTCATCTATTTAAATACTTTCTTTTTCATTGATTAAAATTATTTTTTAGCTTATATATAAAATAACTAAAAAATGTATATACTGATAGGTACCATGTAATGTTTCAATACATACTACAGTACATGATCAGGTAAAATAGATCTATCTCCTCAAGCATTAATTATTTCCTTACAGTGAAAACATTCAAAATATTTTGTTCCTTTTGAAGTATATAGCATATAATTTTTAAATTTATTTTTATCTTTTTGTTATTTTTGAATGATACATACAAATGGGTACTGTATGATGTCTGTGTACATATTCTCCTTAAACATTTGTCTTTTTTATGGTGAAAACATCCAAAATCCTTTCTTCTAGCTTTTCACTATATACAATATATGATTGCTTTCTATAGTCACCTTTTCTGTGTGCTACACTCTAGAACTTCTTACTTCTATCTAAGCATAACTCAATACCCAGTGATTAAACTTTCCACTTCCCCAACCCTTTCCATGCCTCTCTTCAGCCTCTGGTAACCACTACTCTGCTCTCAACTTCTGTGAGATAAATGATTTTAGATTCTGCATATGTGTGAGATCATTCAGTACTTATTTCTATGTCTAAATGCCTTCACTTAATGATCTCCAGTTTCATCCATGTTGTTAGAAATGACAGATTTTCAATTTTTTAATGGAATAATAGTATGGTGTATATGTAACACATGAATTTTTTATCAGTTCATCAAGTGATGGACACTTAGGTTGTTTTCACCTCTTGGCTATTGAAAAATGAACATAGGAGTACAGATATCTCTTTGACATGTTGATTGAATTTCCTGTGGATATATGCCCAGTAGAGGTATTGCTGGATCATATGGTAGTTCTATTTTTAAATTTCTGCATAACCTTCATGCTATTTTCTATAATGGCCTTTCTCATTTATAGTCCCACAAAAGCGACCAAGGGTTCCCTTTTCTCCACATCTGTGACAGCACTTGTTATCATTTGTTTTATTGACAGTAGCCCTCTTCCTGGAGTGAAGTGATACTCTATTGTGGTTTTGATTTGCATTTCCCTAATGATTAGTAATTTTGAGCATTTTCATGTGTCTGTTGGCCATTTGTATGTCTTCTTTTGAGAAATGTCTATTTAGGTCAATTGCCCATTTTTTATTACTATATGTTAATTATTTGGAATCATGGGTTTTATGGTAGCATATTCATACATGTATATCATAATTAGATTCTTTCTACCCCTCGTAATCTCTTCATAAACTCCCCTTCCTCCCCTTCATGTTCTTCAATATTTTTCTTTTTGTTTTCATATTATCTTTTTTATTTCCTGGATTCCACATATGAGAGAATAATACAGGATGCTTTTCTGAGTCTGACTTATTTAGTTAAACATGATGATCTCTAGTTCTTTCCACTTTGAGGGCCCTCTTCAGTATCTTTTATCTGTGTTTTATAGTTTTATTTGTAGCAGTCTTTCACCTCTTTGGATAAACTTATTCCTGGGTATTTTTGGTTGTAGTTATTATAAAAGAGATTGCTTTTTTGATTTCTATTTTAGATAATTTGCTGTTACTATATAAAAGTTGCCAATTATTTATATATTGATTCTGCATGCTACAACTTTGCTGATGTTCAATAGATTTTTGGTGGTATCTTAGCAGTTTCCTAGATATAAGATCATGTCATCAGCGACATTCCTCTTTTCCTATGCATATGCCTTTAATTCTTCTTTTCCCTGAATGTCCTGGCTAGTACTTCCAGTACTCTGATGAATGAAAGTGGTGAAAGTAGGCATCCTTATCATCTTCTTCCAGATCTTGACAGAAAGATTTCAACTTTTCACCATTAAGTATTCTGTTAGCTTTTGGCTCATTATAACATTTTAAATGGTCTTTATTATTTCTAGGTACATTCCTTCTATACCTAATTTGCTCAGTGCTTTTTAATCATGAAGGTATGTCAAATTTTATCAAAAAGGCTTTTCTGCATTATTGAAATGATCATATGGTTTTTGCCCTTCATTCTCTTGAAGTGGTATGGCATGTTTATTGATTTATATATATTGAACCATCCTTGCATCCCAAAGATAAATCCTGATGGATATTGTGAATAATTATTTAATGTGCTGTTGGATTCAGTTTGCTAGTATTTTGTTAAGAAATTTGCATTAATGATATTGGCTTGCAGTTTCCTCTTTCCTTTCTGTATGTATATGTGTTTATCCTTGTCTAGTTTTGGTATCAGAGTGATACTGGCCTCATATGGTATGTTTTGAAAAACTACCTTATCTTCAGAGTTTTGCAATAATAACAAGAAGTGATATTAATTCTTCTTTAAATATTTGGTAGAGTTTAGCTATGAAGCAGTCTGATCCTAGGCTTTTCTTAAGTAGGAAGATTTTTATTGCCAATTCAGTCTTGTTATTGTTATTGCTCTGTTCAGATTTTTCTGCTTCTTAATGATTTAATCTCAGTAATGCCTATATGTCTAGGAATTTGTCCATTTCTAGATTATGGTAACTACCTGTTGACAGGTAGTTATTCACAATCTCTAAAGACTCTGTATTTCTGTGATGTCATTTATGTCTCCCTTTGCATATCTGATTTTATTTGACTCTTCCCTCTCTTTCTCTTTTTAGTTTAGCCAAGGGTTTGCAAGTTTTATCTTTTTTGAAGAACCAGATTTTAATTTCATTGATCTTTTGAATATTTGTAGTGTCTATTTCATTTATTTATGCTCTGATTTTTATTATTTCTTTACTAATTTGGGGTTTACTGTGTCCTTGTTTTTTTAGTTCCTTGATATGTAGTGATAGGTTGTTTATTTGAAAAGTTTTCTGCTTTTATTGATGTGGGCATTGATCACTATTTTAATATTTTGTTTGCCTTTTCAATAGAATTTATTTTTTAAAGCAAATATAGGTTCACAGCAAAATCAAGCAGAGGATCAAGAGATTTCCCACATACTCCCTGCCCCACACATGTATGGCCTTCCCATTAGCAACATCTCTCCACACAGGGCTACATTCATTACAGCTGACTTAAATATTCTCACATCATTATCATACACAGCTCACAGTTTACATCAGGGATCACTCAATTTTCAATTTCCTTTTTTATTTTTATTTTTTCATCACTCAAAGATGGTAAAAGAAGCATTATTGGAAAAAATGGTAAATATGCTAATCCTATGTATTAGAAATATCATACTTGGATCTGGGAATAATAACCATAGCCTAGGAAGCCCATGAGTTATCTAAAAGAATAAAGAATTAAACACATGTGTATTTATGATTGTGTTTTAGCTACAAAAATAATCCTTATAAAAAGAATAGGTTCAAGAATATTCTGGATTATATAAATAAACACTTTATATTCCAACATATTTTTTCTCAACCTTTATTTCCCTTTGTGTTTCTGGTCACATGCCTAACAAGTAATCACCTGGAAATTTTACTTTAAAATCTGAATCTTAGATCCACAGACTAGTGGAAGTTTATGAAATTATTCATATCTTTATATTTTTTTAACTTTGAGACACATTGACCTAGATTCTTACACTTAATATGTATTCTTATGAGTTTATATAATGTTTTATATATAATAATATATAGTAGAATAGAGTCTCTATTCTGTTTACATAATCTCTATTATTCTCTAGCACATAGGCATTTGAAATTTGAGTACATTATATGTTCATAATATAGAACTTCTTAACAAAATAATTACAGTTGATCCTGAAGGAAACACACACACACACACACACACACACACACACAACACTGCATACATACACATGAAAGAAATAGTGCCCCCACCATCCCGGCAATCAGATTTCAAATAAGAGGAGGAAAAAATGAAGAGGAAGAGGGAGTAAGGGAAAAACATTTATCTTTGTTTCTAAATTAACCATGGAAAAAACTATCAGGAATTACAGATGTTGCTAACTTTTTTTTATAAAGCTATTACTATTTTGGACTTTTCCCATTCATCTAGATTTATGAAACAGCAACCAGAAAGATATATTTCTAATACATACATATCGTTTTGCCATCATGAAGATCAGGTTCAGTGTTGGTCAAAGACTTAGCTGTTGGCAGGCTTCTTCCTCCCAGGCTGCTGGGAGTCAGTTTACTTTTTGACTGCAACTTGGAGCCAAGACCAGTTTTATGCTACACTGGTTAAAATTATATTGTGGCTCCTTTTCAAAAGATTTTTGCCTTCCCTACTTTAGTGTCAATTGAAATAAAAGCCATTTAAGAGTCAAGTTTGGGGAAAATTCTTTGAAGAAAGTGAATTAAATTGAGTACGACTCTGTCAATTTCCAGTATTCTACAGTCCATGGCTATCATTTGATTTTATTAAGCAATCAGTAATGGTTGTGATCTTTACAAAATCTAAAACTTGTCTTTCTTTTTTTGGTGGCAGGGATTGAACCCAGGGGTTCTTAACCACTGAGATATATTCCAGCCCTTTTTCTATTTTTTATTTTGAGACAGAGTCTTGCTAAGTTGCCTAGACCCTTGTTAAGTTGCTGAGGCTAGCTTTGAACTTGATCCTTCTGCCTCAACCTCTGGAGGCACTGGGATTACAGTCATGTACAGCCAAGCCCAGCTCTTTTTTTCTTTTCTTTTCTTTTCTTTCTTTCTTTTTTTTTTTCTTCTAGGCTTACTACTTCTAATCTGGTCCTGGTTTGAGCTAATCTTTGCATCTCAATAAGGAAGACAATGGCAATCTTTTGATTAGCTCTATTTTCAGTCATATCCATGATTTATAGTTTGACATTTAGTTCTGAACTCCTTTTCAGCTTCTTTAGGATACATGCACTTACCTACCTAGTACTGCAAAGCAAGGGAAATGGGACTTTATTTGTCCTCATTGTTTATTTCAAACTGGGTTCCAACCCCAATTAAGTAAGGCTAACTGACAACAAAAGGATGACATTTAGATTTTGAAATGCTTTCTTCTTTTTCCCCCATCTTATATCTTTTTTCCAGGATTCACCATCCCTGTTCATGACTCCCAGCTTCCAACGAGGCTCTTACTGTCCCTTTCCTGTTGAGGCTTATCAGCCTCCTGGCTCCTGCTCAGACATCACCTAAAGCAGCTCTAACTGAACTCTGAATTGACACAAATTACACTATGGTATAAGTAGCTGGTAGTCATACTATTCTTATCTTCTCAGGCTAAAAATTCCTAACTCCAAAAGAAAAATTCCTTATTCTAGGTTAGTAAAGTGAAAGAAGGTAGGCTTAATGGAAAGAACCTAAACTTTGGAGACAAGAAGACTTGGATAGTCATGTCAGGCCCCAATTATTCCTTCTTAGTTTTCTCCTCTGTAGGACGGTAAAACAATGGTTATTTTTTCAGGATTAAATTATATGACATAGTCAAAGCTCCACAAATCGGAGTTAATTAGCAGTTAAGAAATACAAGAAAGACACTTAAAACAAGGTACAGTTTAAGTACTATGCCAATAAGCTAAGGAAGGTGCTTTGGACAGCAGTTCTTTATTGTTTTTAATATTTCACCCATATTAGTGCTTGAATCTTCCTTGTTATTCTGAAAAGAGAATTATAGGAAGTCAGGTGCCAAATCTATTGAAGCCTTTCCTTCAATTTTAACAATTGCTCTCTCTAACCGCTTATAGAATGAGTCTTATTATTTTGGGCACAAAGATGCAAGTTAAATGTCAGCAAGAGATTAACTTTATTATATGTAATCAGAGAACATTCTGAGGTTAATAAACCGTGATGTGGCTATATCTGTCTTCTGTGCTCCTAAGAGGTCCTCTTCAAGCTCCCTGCCTGCTATCGCCACTTCACACACTGGAACAGCAAGATAAGTGAGGACACTCATGACTCACAGCTTCCATCATGAGGAAAACCCATTATCATTCTCAAATAAAAGAATGGCTGGTAGTAAAGGTCAGCTCATGAGTCCAATTTTACCTTTGGTTTATGGATTGGAGAGAAACAAAGCCAGACAAATGTGAGTCAAGATGCTGATAGCCTTTAAAGTCTGAAATTTAAAAAAAAAAAAAAAGCAGATGAGAGAATAGTTAACATAATGGAAATGGGTTATCTTCTGCCCTTACTTCCTTTATTTAAACTTTCCATGCTTTAATTTTGATCAAAATGTAGCTTAAGAAAAGTGATACTAATGCTCTGGAGGAATCTACCTATCATTGGGTATTTACCCTCTGCCTCATTTGGAAAACAATTCTACCTCAGCTTAAATCTTCACACTTCATAGTACTTTATCCATTTTTATATGGAATCATCTGCTTATTAATTTAATTTGATGCATGAAGTTTTTGAATATAAAATTTTACTAGTAAATAAATTGAACAATAGCACATCATTTTCCCAAGAGAAATCAATCTTTCTGCCTCTTGATTAACCAGAAGTCATGAAGAGAGAGCATTTATTATTAAATTTTAAATCTGAGGTTAACGGAAAATTTCTAATTTAATATTGCTGTTAAAAGCAGCTTAACATGTATTAGTCTACGTCACAGCCTTATTAAATAGAGCATGGTATGCTGAATGAAATAGAACAGTCTCTGATAATTGGACCTCTTGTGTTTCCTTAATATCATCATCTTTGTACCTGAAAGTATACTAGATTAAGATTCATAGGGTATAGGAGAACAGACTGTGACAACTTATTCCTTAGAATTTACTCCTTTAAAAATAAATTTGTATTTATTACCAGTTTTTCTTCAAATGTTCTTATTTCTGTAAGTCAATTACAAAAGAAATAAAATAAGGATAATGTTTAGTAAGGTCCTGTACCTTAATCAGAAATGAACCTCCGATCATACAGTACGTGAACAGGTATTACAGACTGTTCCCTGCCTTTTTGAGAATCTTGTATGTTAAGTACAAACAAGTTGGCAATCCTATTTGTCTTAGGAAGCATTTATCAAGCTTTATCTAACCATCCCTTTCTACCACTCCCCTACCTTTCAAGAATATTTTCATATTATACCTACTTTTAATTCTTAAGTCATATTTTAATTCCATAATAATTCCTTTTAGCTACCACATTATATCAAGAATAGATTTATCCTCCTTAGCTTTGTAACCATGACCTTCTATGATCTGGTGCTGTGCCTCCAGACACCCATTCTCCAGTCATCTAAGTTTCTTCCCGACAAACATGCACTTTATTTAATTCCCATCCTGACTACCTAATCTACTTTCCATTCTGTTCCTGCTTTGTATACTGTAATACTCAAATTTTGTGTCATCTTCTCCAAGAATGCTAACCTAATCATCTCCTCCATCCCAAACTCATTGAGTGCTACCTTTTATTTTGGTGCAGTACTGGGGTAGGTTCTAGGTCTTGACACTTACCATGGTGTAATTGTTGTTACTTCTTCATGTCTCTACATGATAGATTGAATAATTTGCACAGTGCTGAGTACTATAGGATCATGCTATTTCCACCAATTTGGGGTGTATTTTTCCTGATTCATAAGGGGGAATTGTGAAGTAACTACAGTGAATTTATTATTTCGAGTTAAATAATACTTAGGAAAAAACAACAGGTTGGATATTTACTTTAGCTTTTCCTTCTTTTCCTTAAGAGTCATTGTTTCCTGAAACCCAGTTGTTATATGGCCAATTTACCACCTAAACCCTTCTCCCCTATTGATATTGACAAGAAGTTAGATTTTACCTCCCTCAGGCCCTTACTCAAAATAATTTTAAAATCCAGGGTGGTTTTACATCTGTAAAGAGTTCTTCTCTACATAGTAGCTACTTCCAAGTATCAACTTTCCATCATCCCAAGGGCTGTATTGAGAGCAACTCTAGAGTGAGTGCATTAGTAATTTAGAGGACCCAAACCTCATCTTTCATTAACCACCCAATGATTGCTGCAAGAACTTGTCTACAGTTCCCTAGTGTCTAGCCATCCATAGTGTCTACCAGCTTCCCTAAATATCCTCTTACCTCATATGTCTGAACCATGAGTAAAAGGACTGTACACCTGGTTCTTTTCAGAAAAAAGACATTCTGCTCCAATATATCTTTGATAACTACACTAAGTTAAAATTATGCCTTTCAACTTTTAAATGGTATATTTTTCCAAAAATAACAAACAAAACTGGGCTCAGTGTTGTCCACCTATAATCCCAGCAGCTCAGAAGACTGAGGGAGGATCTCAAGTTCAAAGCCAGCTTCAGCAAAAAGTGAGGCACTACGCAACTCAGTGAGATCCTATCTCTAAATTAAATACAAAATAGGGCTGGGGATGTGGCTCATTGTTTCAGTGCCCTTGAGTTCAATCCCCAGTAGCCACCCCCCAAAAAACCAACAAACCAAAAAATTAGAGTTCTATCCCTTGTAATTCTATTAAATTCATTTACAAATTTTGTTTGTCAGAAATAACTTTGAAATTTTATTTTCCACGTTAAAAAGTAAAAGTAATTTTCCTTTGAATGAAGCTCATTTCAATTGAGATTCAATTATTTATTTTTCATCTTTTATGATTCTTATTTTTTCAAAGTATTATATGCCCCAAGTCCATGTCACAAAATGTAGGAGAGAAAAATTTGGAATTAGTGAATTGTAGTTTGAGCCATCCTTTGAAATTCTTGAAGTAGAGAAGTAGCAAAGAATGATAAATTTTTAAAGATACCAAAAACTTCCAAGCTCAGCTAATGAGCTCTCTCATTTTGCAAGTGATGGAAAGATTCCAGACCCAGGACTCCTGGATGACTTTTCTAAGATCTCCTGCAGCCAAAGAGTAACAGATTTGGACTAAAACTGGTCTTCTGACAACAAAATTAATGCACTTTCCATGGTAGCTAATTCAGCCTTCTTACATTATAAAGATAAATTTAAATTTAGACATGTTAATCAGGGCTTCCAGCCAGAATTTTCTCCCCTGCCACCCATAAGCCCATTTTCTATCTCTTGAGTTTTCTTTGTTTTGTGTTTGTCTTTTATCTTCTTCTTTTTTTATCGTCTCAATATATGATCAGCTTTTATTGTATGCAGATTTTTCTCATATGCCCAGCTCTTTTAGGTTATTACCAGCTATAATTACCATTGCATCAATAATTTCTCTCCTTCAACTACACTGTTTAAAAAACATAGCTAGTGTTTGATCTCTTTTGACAGCATAAATCCCTGATCCATTTATTTGTAAGACAAACTCATGTAGTTGGAAGGATTTAAAAGTGATCATTATATTATAAATACCAAGTGAGTAGGGACAGTTTACAAAGTGGATTTAATTTCTTTACATGGGGTTGTGACTACTCATTGTTTTGTTCATAAAGATAATTTTCAATTCAGCCATATTTTTAAATGCCTATAAAGTGCCTAGACCCAGGGATATTTTTATATCCCTGGGTATTACTGTTTTAATTACTGAGTCTTTGCTGTTTAGTACTTACTTTAGTTACCCAGGCCTTACTATTTTAGTTACTGAGTAGTTGTATTCACCTAGTCCCTGTGTTCTGCTAGGGAGAGTGACTCTTCTAAAATGGTGGGCAGAAGGTTATATGATTGTACATACATTCTTTTTTTTTTTTCAGACAATATTCATAATTTTCATTAGATTCTCCAAGGGATCCTAATCCAAAGCAAGATTAACAAATACTATTAATTCAGAGTAACCATCACCTACACTGTAATATAGGTAAATGCTTAAAGAAACATTGCTTATTACTTTTTTAGGCTTCTTGTGAGTCAAATTCTATACACATACACACACACACACTAGGCTCTTTCTGCTTTTTAAAGAAGACACATTGATTAACATCGATGGTACACTATAAGGTACATAGGTAATGTACATTATACTTTAAAAAAATAATTTTCCTTCAACTACATCCTAGCAAAAATATTTTAGGTTCTAATACATTTCATTTTGACTTAATTTTTTTCAACTTGGTCAACTGTATAGATCTCCCCTGAAATTCATTTTATTAACCATAATAATTTTAGCCAAATTCCTTATGTCTTGTTTTGAGACACATGTCTAAACGAGAAAGTAAAGCCTTTTTTTACATGTAGAAAGTATACTGTCATGATTTTGGACAACATGAATTTATTTCATAACAAAAGCTAAGACATTGGTGATGGCTCTTAGGTCTTCATCTCCTATCCTTAGATTAAAGTACTGTACTAGGGTATCCCATATATTTTTTCAAATCTAATAATCTAGAACAAGCTGAACCACCAAGCCCACACTGAGCTTCAGAGATTCTTGGCCTGTGGTCCTTCTATTAAAAAGGAGGGTTTAGGCTCTTTTCACGGGGCGATCCAAGATGGCGGCCTAGAGGGTGACTGCACCCCCAGTCGCTCCAGAACCCAGGAGTTAGGAAGGGGAGGCATTGAGAGACTCGGACTGAAATAGAGCCACGGGTGAGTCTGCCCACTGGGTAAAGCTCGGCCCGGGTGGCAGGCCCAGATAGAGGTGGCTTATCGGAGCAGGGCAGGGCAGCTAGAGTCTTCCACAGGTAGCCCTGCGCACTCCGGTGGTGGGCCCCGCCCACACAGCCAATTCTCCAGGTTCTCGGAGCAGGCCCACTAGTGAAAGCCTTTCTGACCAGAACAAGCTCCAAGTCCCAGAGCCAGCGCAGCACAGCGTACTCCAGCACGCAAGCAGCTTCAGGGACCAGAATAGGGCAGCCAGAGATTTCCCCAAGTAGCCTGGACCCCTGCGGTGGGAGGTGCCTTTCAAAGCTAGCTTCTCAGACCAGACCGCACAGTGAGAGGCTTTCTACATAGAACCAGCCACAAGTCTCCGAACCAACGGAGAGCTTCGATCCGCAAGCAGTCTCTGGGATCAGGGCAGGGCAGCCAGAGACCTCTTCAGGCGGCTCTGCCCACTCTGGCCGCAGGCTCTTTCCACAGGGTGATCCAAGATGGCGGCCTAGAGGGTGACTGCATCCCCAGTCGCTCCAGAACCCAGGAGTTAAGAAGGGGAGGCATTGAGAGACTCGGACTGAAATAGAGCCACAGGTGAGTCTGCCCAATGGGTAAAGCTCGGCCCGGGTGGCAGGCACAGATAGGGGTGGCTTATCAGAGCAGGGCAGGGCAGCTAGAGTCTTCCCCAGGTAGCCTTCCGCACTCCGGCGGTGGGCTCCTCACACACGGCCAGCCGCACGGTGCAGGCCCCCAGTGAGAGCCTTTCCACACAGAGCCAGCTCCAAGCCCTGGAACCAGTAGGGGGCTAGGGGCAACTTTCTTCGGATGCACTGCATTATCAAGTTCCTCCAAGATATCAGGCTACTGAAGGCTGGGAGGTGATACACTGGAAATCTACTGGGACACTATAAGCAAATAGAGGAAATCTGCAATATCTCAGGGTCCCACTGACAGCTGACCAATATGAGAAAACAAGGGAAGAAAATGTCCCAAACAAACCTAGATACTACATCAATAAAACCCAATGACAGCACAGCAGAAGAAATGTCAGAAAGGGAGTTCAGAATGTACGTAATTAAAATGATCAGGGAAGCAAATGAGGAGATGAAAGAGCAAATGCAGGCATTAAAGGAGGAGATGAAAGAGCAAATGCAGGCATTAAATGATCGTACCAATCAACAGTTAAAAGACCAAATACGGGAAGCAAGAGATCATTTCAATAAAGAGTTACAGATACTGAAAAAAAAACAAACTGAAATCCTTGAAATGAAGGAAACAATAAACCAAGTTAAAAACTCCATACAAAGCATAACCAATAGGATAGAACACCTGGAAGACAAAACCTCAGACATTGAAGACAAAACATTTAATCTTGAAAACAAAGTTGGCCAAACAGAGAAGATGGTAAGAAATCATGAACAGAATCTACAAGAATTATGGGATATCATGAAAAGGCCAAATTTCAGAATTATTGGGATTGAGGAAGGCTTAGAAAATAAACCAAAGGAATGAACAATCTATTCAATGAAATAATATCAGAAAATTTCCCAAATCTGAAGAATGAAATGGAAAACCAAGAACAAGAGGCTTATAGAACTCCAAACATACAAAATTATAACAGACCCACACCAAGGCATATTATTATGAAAATACCTAACATACAAAATAAAGACAGCATTTTAAAGGCCGTGAGAGAAAAGAATCAAATTACATTCAGAGGGAAACCAATAAGAATATCAGCAGATTTTTCACTCCAGACCCTAAAAGCTAGAAGGGCCTGGAACAACATTTACCAAGCCCTGAAAGAAAACAGATGCCAACCAATAACCTTATACCCAGCAAAACTTACCTTCAAATTTGACTATGAAATAAGATCCTTCCATGATAAACAAAAGCTAAAGGAATTTACAAAAAGAAAGCCAGCATTACAGAACATTCTCAGCAAAATATTCCATGAGGAAGAGAAGAAAAACAACAATGCAAGTCAGCAACAGGAGACGCTAGCCTAAAGCAATAGCCAAATAAAGGAGAAACCAAATCATGTCAAAAACAAATATGAGTCAATTGACTGGGAATACAAATCATATCACAATAATAACCCTGAATGTTAATGGCCTGAACTCATCAATCAAAAGACATAGACTGGCAGATTGGATTAAAAAGAAAAATCCAACAATATGCTGCCTGCAAGAGACTCATCTCATAGAAAGAGACACCCATAGACTAAAGGTGAAAGGATGGGGAAAAACATACCATGCACACGGACACAGCAAAAAAGCTGGAGTATCCATCCTCATCTCAGATAATGTGGACTTCAAACCAAAACTAGTCAGAAGGGATAAAGAAGGACATTACATGCTGCTTAAGGGAAGCATAAATCAGCAAGACATAACAATCATAAATATCTATGCCCCGAACATTGGCTCATCCACGTACGTCAAACAAATCCTTCTCAATTCCAGAAATCAAATAGACCACAACACAATAATACTAGGCGATTTTAACACACCTCTCTCACCACTGGATAGATCTTCCAAACAAAAATTGAATAAAGAAACTATAGATCTCAACAACACAATCAACAACTTAGACTTAATGGACATAT
Organism: Sciurus carolinensis; assembly: GCF_902686445.1. Lineage (NCBI taxonomy): Eukaryota > Metazoa > Chordata > Mammalia > Rodentia > Sciuridae > Sciurus > Sciurus carolinensis. Next base: position 89,643,492 of record NC_062215.1, read on the forward strand.
ATAGAATATACCATGCAACAAAGAACGAATACACTTTCTTCTCAGCAACACATGGATCCTTCTCTAAAATAGACCATATTTTATGCCACAGAGTTACTGTTAGCAAATACAAGAAGATAGAGATACTACCTTGTACTCTATCAGATCATAATGGATTGAAATTAGAAATAAATGACACAATAAAAAACAGAAACTTCTCCAATACCTGGAGATTAAATAATACACTATTATATGATGAATGGATAACAGAAGACATCAGGAGGGAAATAAAAAAATTCTTACAAGTAAACGAGAACAAAGATACATCATATCAAAATCTCTGGGACACTATGAAAGCAGTACTTAGAGGAAGATTTATTTCATGGGGCGCATTCAAAAAAAGAATTAGAAATCAACAAATAAACGACTTAACACTACAGCTCAAAGCACTAGAAAAAGAAGAGCAGACCAATACCAAAAGTAGTAGAAGACAGGAAATAGTTAAAATCAGAGCCGAAATCAATGAAATTGAAACAAAATAGACAATTGGAAAAATTAACAAATAAATAGTTGGTTCTTTGAAAAAATAAATAAAATTGGTAAACCCTTAGCCACACTAACAAAGAGAAAGAGGGAGAAAACTCAAATTACTAAAATTTGGAATGAACAAGGAAACATCACAACGGACACGAGTGAAATACAAAACATAATTAGAAGCTATTTTGAAAATCTATACTCCAACAAAACAGAAGACCTCGAAGACATCAACAGATTTCTAGAGACATATGAATTACCTAAACTGAACGAGGAGGACATACACAACTTAAATAAACCAATTTCAAGCAATGAAATAGAAGAGGTCATCAAAAGCCTACCAACAAAGAAAAGTCTAGGACCAGATGGGTTCTCAGCCGAGTTCTACAAAACCTTTAAAGAAGAGCTCATTCCAATACTCCTCAAACTATTCCATGAAATAGAAGAGGAGGGAACCCTCCCAAACTCATTCTATGAAGCCAATATCACCCTGATACCTAAACCAGACAGAGACACATCGAGGAAAGAAAATTTCAGACCAATATCCTTAATGAACATTGACGCAAAAATTCTCAACAAAATTTTAGCAAATCGCATACAAATATATATTAAAAAGATAGTGCACCACGATCAAGTGGGTTTTATCCCAGGGATGCAAGGTTGGTTCAACATTCGGAAATCAATAAATGTCATTCACCATATCAACAGACTTAAAGTTAAGAATCACATGATTATTTCAATAGATGCAGAAAAAGCATTCAATAAAATACAGCATCCCTTCATGCTCAAAACACTAGAAAAAATTGGGGTAGTGGGAACATTCCTTAACATTATAAAGGCCAACTACGCTAAGCCCATGGCTAATATCATTCTAAATGGTGAAAAACTGAAAGCGTTCCCCCTAAAAACTGGAACAAGGCAGGGATGCCCTCTTTCACCACTTCTATTCAACATCGTCCTTGAGACTCTAGCCAGAGCAATTAGACAAACCAAAGAAATTAAAGGGATACGAATAGGAAAAGAAGAACTCAAACTATCCCTGTTCGCTGATGACATGATTATATATTTAGAGGAACCTGGAAATTCCACCAGAAAACTTTTAGAACTCATAAGTGAATTCAGTAAAGTAGCAGGTTACAAGATCAATGCTCATAAATCCAATGCATTTTTATACATAAGTGATGAATCTTCAGAAAGAGAAATTAGGAAAACTACCCCATTCACAATAGCATCGAAAAAATAAAATACTTGGGAATCAATCTCACAAAAGAGGTGAAAGACCTCTACAATGAGAACTACAGAACACTAAAGAAAGAAATTCAAGAAAACCTTAGAAGATGGAAAGATCTCCCATGTTCCTGGATAGGCAGAATTAATATTGTCAAAATGGCAATACTACCTAAAGTGCTATACAGATTCAATGCAATTCCAATTAAAATCCCTTGCAGAAATAGAGCAAGCAATTATGAAATTCATCTGGAATAATAAAAAACCTAGAATAGCTAAAGCAATCCTCAGTAGCAAGAGCGAAGCAGGGGGTATTGCAATACCAGTTCTTCAACTGTACTACAAAGTAATAGTAACAGAAACGGCATGGTATTGGTACCAAAATAGACAGGTAGATCAATGGTACAGAATAGAGGACATGGACACAAACCCAAATAAATACAATTTTCTCATACTAGACAAAGGGGCCAAAAATATGCAATGGAGAAAAGATAGCCTCTTCAACCATGGTGCTGGGAAAACTGGAAAACCATATGCAACACAATGAAATTAAACCCCTATCTCTCACCCTACACAAAACTCAACTCAAAATGGATGAAGGACCTCGGAATCAGACCAGAGACCCTGCATCTTATAGAAGAAAAACTAGATCCAAACCTTCAACTTGTTGGCTTAGGATCAGACTTCCTTAACAGGACTCCCATAGCACAAAGAAATAAATGCAAGAATTAATAACTGGGATAGATTCAAACTAAAAAGCTTTCTCTCAGCAAAGGAAACTATCAGTAATGTGAAGAGAGAGCCTACAGAGTGGGAGAATATCTTTGCCAACCATACTTCAGATAGAGCGCTAATTTCCAGAATCTATAAAGAACTCAAAAAACTCTACACCAAGAATACAAATAATCCAATCAACAAATGGGCTAAGGAAATGAACAGACACTTCACAGAAGAAGATGTACAAGCAATCAACAGATATATGAAAAAATGTTCAACATTCCTAGTAATAAGGGAAATGCAAATCAAAACTACCCTAAGATTTCATCTCACCCCAATTAGAATGGCGATTATCAAGAACACAAGCAACAATAGGTGTTGGCGAGGATGTGGTGAAAAAGGAACACTCATACATTGCTGGTGGGGTTGCAAATTAGTGCAGCCACTCTGGAAAGCAGTGTGGAGATTCCTCAGAAAGCTTGGAATGGAAACACCATTTGACCCAGCTATCCCACTCCTTGGCCTATACCCAAAGGACTTAAAATCAGCATACTACAGAGATACAGCCACATGAATGTTCATTGCTGCTCAATTCACCATAGCCAGATTGTGGAACCAACCTAGATGCCCATCAGTTGATGAATGGATAAAGAAACTGCGGCATATATATACAATGGAATATTACTCCGCAATGAAGAATGATAAAATTATGGCATTTACAGGCAAATGGATGAAATTGGAGAATATCATGCTAAGTGAGATAAGCCAATCTCAAAAAACTAAAGGATGAATGATCTCGCTGATAAGCGGATGAGGACATATAATGGGGGGTGGGAGGGGTTAGCATTAGGTTTAGGGTTAGGTTTAGGGTTAGGGATAAGGAGAGCGGTAAGAATGAAGGAAAGAAGGACTGTGTAGAGGGAAAAGAGGGGTGGGAGGGGTGGAGGGGAAGGAAAAAAAATAAACATCATTGCCCTATGTAAACATATGATTACACAAATGGTATGCCTTGACTCCATGTACAAATAGAGAAACAACATGTATCCCATTTGTATACAATAATAAAAAAAATAAAATAAAAATAAAAAATAAATAAATAAATAAATAAAATAAAAAGGAGGGTGTTTGTTTTTGTCAAAGAGAGTGCAGGATGGTGGGGCAAGGGTCTCTTAATTGTTGGTTATCTGAACTCACTGGTAACAATCCTTCATTCAGCCAATACTGGAGGAAAAAGAGGAAGAAGGAGAAAGTGGCTACTTTGACCAGTCATGAGAAGGGAGAGAGATAAGTATCATATCTTGATGAAATTACCTTCATCTTATCCCTTGTGAAACTTGGGAAAAGAGAAATATCTCAGGGCCTAAATGAAAGTAAGATCCATCATGTTGAGGTAAGGAATAACTTCCCACTTCTCCCAGGAATCCCATGGTTTCTGAGGGATCAGAGGCAGGCTGCATATGAGGCACCAGCAGGGATAATACTGAGGCTCCCCCAGGAGGAGGGCAAGGAGGTACTGGAGCTCCCATGGTTGTTTTGAGGGAGAGCCCGCTTATAAGCATCTGTGTGCCTATCCAGAGCTACCCGGAAGCACGCAGTAGGCTGGGGGCCTCCTGCAGAACAGGGGTAAATGTGGACGTCTGGTATAAGCAAAGGCAAGATTAGGAAATCTTAATTATTGGTGTAATGAGACCAATTATATGTGTATAATGGTGAGATTCAGAGGATGACATTTGCTTCTTGTGTCTATTCTATTTGTGTCCAATTCTCATTTTAGTCTCAATGGTTCATTGTAAGTCCAAGATAATGTACTGATTACAGGGACTTGTCCTGTCTGCAGAATTTTGAGAAATTTTTACTTTGTCTTGGTATTTCCAGAAAATAAAAAGATAAGGATATTTTCAGTGTGGCTAAATCCTGAGTACATTGTAATCAGTTCTTGCATAAGCAACAACAAAATAATTTCCTCATTTCAACATTTCATTATCTTCTCTCCACTCATTCCTTTAATTTTGCAATTACTCCCAAGTTTACATTGGAGGATCCTTCTAGTCTTCTACTTACTAATGTGTGTGGGGGGGTGGTGGGCATTGGGGATCAAACCCAGGGCCCTCTATATGCTAGGCACATTCTCTATCATACGGAGCCAACCCCGAGTTCATCTTCTACTTATGATCTTTCAACACATTGTGGCTGATAGTACTAGCCTATCAACACTGAAGGATTTCCAAAAGATCCCAGTGTTGTTTACTTCCAAGTAGCATTGAATTAGTAAGTTCTCACCAATGCTCATCAGTGGATAAAAAGCATAGAGTACTGAGGCTCCTTCAAGTGTCTTCACAGAGAGATCACATCAACAATGGGGAACATGAGCTGGATCAGAAAAGAACAGACTGGGAAATAGTACGTGGTAACTGTAGTGCAAAGGCAAATACATGAGTACAGATGAAGCCCCCCCCCCACCCTGCCATATGGCATATACACACTTGAAAGCTAGCAGAAATCCTAGTGGGAGGAACAAATTATCTGAGATAGGCAATACAATATCACCCAGAATCAACTAGGAGGATATTGAAAACTACATAAATCCTGGGGGGAAAGGTGAAGGTAGATATTGTAAGTCAAAAGAAATGTAGCTTATGAAAAAATATAGGATGGTAAGGAACTGTAACAGTGTCTAATCCCTGATAATATAGGATCAATATTAAAAAGCATTATCTTTCTTAATAGAATATGGTGGATCTCTTCCCATGAAGTGCCAATGATAGAATGCAGGCCCAGGAGATGTAGAATGATGAATGAACTCATTACTAGTATTAAATCATTTCAATAGTACATCAAGGTGTTTTGTGTAAAAAGATAAAAGTTAGGTACTTTATTAAAGAGGTCAAAATATGTAATCTCCATGAAGTTTTTTATTGTGTTTTGGTTAAAATATGTAATCTCAATGAAGTTTTTGATTGAGTTTTATTCTACGACATGAAAATGATCCATCTTTCCATTTATTTTGCTTTTACTCATATTGATAGCTTTGTTGGTTGCTTCAGATATGAAAAACTTGCCTAAAGGTTGAAAGTTGGAGTCACAGCCCCCACCCTCAAAGAGATCATTGATACATTACCAATATAATTGTACGTAGAAGAATCACCAAGTAATTTGCATTTAATTCAAGATTTCTTCAAGAAAGTTGCCTATGAGTTTCTCCTCTAATTGTGGTTTAGTAAGGAAATTAACATCTCTGAAGCACCAAAGAGCAGAGGTAAGTTGAATTCAGTGGTTAATTGTGATGCCAGTTACAGAAATCTGAGCAGGGCTTTCTCTAATCAAGGAAGTGAGCTTCCCTTGACTGCAACTGGAAGTGCTTTGGTGGCTGTGGTCTGGCTAATGAATTGAGTAATTTAAACAGGAAAGCATTAAATAAGCACTGATGATCAATGTACAGGCTAAAAGTGTTGATTTGTCTGCTCTCAGTGCTTGTCCTAAACTGAAATACAAGAAACTCAAAAATCAGTAAATGATGTGTAGTGAAACACTTTAGTATAGTCTGAACAAATATTAGATAAAACCAGTTATGATAAAATCATTTTCTCTACATTAAGGATAAGATCCCTTTGATTTATCTTTCTTCCAACCTTGTTCTTTCATCATAATGATTTTGAATTTCAACAGTTCTCTTATTCAAGTACTAAGTCAGATTAGTATTTCACTATGCAACATGAATCCTTAATGATAGATATTTGTGCACTTACATATATTCATACATACACATACATATATATGTATGTACATGTGTCTACTTAGCTATCATGCATATATATGTACGTGTTTGTATGTGTATGTGTGTACATATATAAAAAAGAAATAGACACAGGGACAAACAGAAAAGAGAGAGAGAAAGAAAGAGCCAGAAAGGGAAGAAACAACTCTGACATTTGAAATGGAGTACATCGATTCCATTAAGGAACTCTCAAGGGCAAAGTGAATACAACCTAGCTTCTTGCCAAACTTGACCTTTGTACTAAGACAATGCTTCAGAAACAAGCTACCTTTCTTAGAGTTAAGTGTAAAATGTGGTGAAACCAGTGAATCTGGGAATTGAGACGTTCATGGCTGCAGAAATATTAGCTCTGCCAATTTAAATGAATTTTTAATCCTTGAGACCATTGCAAAGTTGATTAATTCAGTGCCAAATATGTCCTTGAGTACCCCTTACTATCAAGACCACTTGTGTTCAATCTCGGCCCTTATACAATTTCTCTGACTCCATGTTCTTAGTTTGTATGTTTATTTTTATTTTGATTAATTTAAAATATTCTAAGAGCATTGCATAAAATCATATAAAGTATATATTTTCATATGTAGACTATAATGTAGCTGGGAAAAAATCGTTTCCCTGTGTAATTTTTAGAAGATGCCAATCATTTTTGCATATTACCTAAATTACATAATAACAGGTTGTCAATAGCAAGAAATCTTTCCAAAGAGGCAACAGGGTAAAAGCACATATCTTAAAGCAATATCTTCATTCTGTCATTGCTATTCACATGGTATCATGTATCCAAATGCAGTATTTATTATAAGCTATAAGCAAGCATATCAGGGTTATAGCCCTGATACTGAGATTTAATTTCTAGTAACAAAATGTAGCTATACATTAAAGTACTGTTTAATGAGTTGTGACAAATGTATACACCTGGGTAACTACCACCCTAGTCAAACACTGAACATTTCTGCCAAACGAGTCAGTATGTAACACATTTCCTTCCCAGAAATCCTTTCTCCCATTCTTCTTCAGTCATTGCCAACCGTGCTTCCATCTCTGGGGTGTGGTTCAAAATCAGAGATATTCCCTGATATCTCACATTCTGTACAGATAAACAGGTTATGTGTTGGGGGTCAGAGACACCAAAAACTGTTTCAAAAATTCTACGTTGCTATACATGTACACACTATAGTTAAGTAATTTTATATTTATGCCTTCCATGAGAAGAATATTAAGCAATGAAGCTGAAGAATAACAGAAATAACACTGGATTTGGTAAGAAACAGATCTATTTTCAAGTTCCAGATTACCTGCTTTTTGTTGTATAGTGTTCATTTTAAGTTATATAATACCTGTGAACCCTGGTTTCCTCCTGTGATAAATGGAATTGACATCCATTTACATAGTATAGAATAGAAAAAAAATGAGATCCAATGGATAATACATCCAATGCAGAGATTGTCACCTTCATGGCATTGTGTGTACCCTTCCCTCAAATTACTCTTACTTTGAAGACCATTTCTGGTTATTCTCAACTATGTGTCACATCTCTGACTCCAAGGGTCATGGTGTGTGATTTTTACTTCTAAGATGATGAACTGAATCCATAACATCATTAGAATACTTCAGAAATTCCCAAAAAGTATATATATTCATACATGGAACACAATGTAATTGGAAAAAAGTGCTTTCCCTACTATTTTTGAGATAGTGCTAGTCATTATTACAGTTATCTAGTCTAAGACCTAGCCATTCTCCCTTATTTGACCATGTGCTGCTAAAAGAATCTGTGTTAGATTATTTTCCTCCCACCTATTCCATGTAGGTAGACATTTTGCTTTATGAACATGATCAAAACAGCAGCAACAATTTAATACCTGTTCTTTAAATAAGAAGACATCATTATCTTTACCTAAAATTGCTATTGCTATAATACAAATATGTTTAGATACCTTCTGAAAATCTGGTAGAATGTACACTTTTTATCTTTTCTCTGTAGTCTTCTTGGGTCCAGTATGTCCTAGACACTCAGATTTGGGTCATAACTACAGGAAGGGATATGGACACAGTTGTTTTGCTAGCAAGGCAAGACATCTGTTAGCTTTCCATTGCTGTGAAATGGTACCTCAGAAAAACAAAGGAAGAAAAGTTTATTTTGACTCATAGTTTCAAAGGATTCAGTCCATGGTCAGCTGACTCCATTGCTTTAGGCCTAAAGCAAAGGAAAATATCATGGCAGAAAGGTGTGGTGGAGGAAGCTGTCTAGGTCATTATAGCCAGGAGGCAGAAAGAGAAAGCAAGGAAGGGACCAGAGATGGGATCTATCCTTCTAGGAAATGCCCAAAGTAACCTACTTACATACTTCTTTCACCTGGACTCTACTTTTGCCATTTTCTACCACCACCCCTAATCTATTCACTTTTAAACCCATCAATAGATAAATCCATTAATGAAATCAGAGCCCTCATGATTCAATCACTTCGCTCAGAGCTCCACCTCTGAACACTGCTGCTTTGGGGCCAAGTCTTCAACATGTGAGATTTTGGGAAACATTCCAGATCCATAATAACATATTTCTGTATTCCTGACCATGTAATGACAACTTTAATCTGTGTCTTTTGGGGATCATTTTTGTAGTTTCTGCAGATCTGGAAAGTTGCCATTCAAAATAGGGTTGAATTTCTAGCAATTACAGAAATGCAAATCAAAACTACAATGAGATTCCATCTCACTCCAGTCAGAATGGGAATTATCAAGAATACAAGCAACAATAAATTTTGGCAAGGATGTGGGGAAAAAAGTACACTCATATATTGCTAGATGAACTGCAAATTGGTACAACCACTTTGGAAAGCAGTATGGAGATACTTCGGAAAACTTGGAATGGAACCACCATTTGACCAGTTATCCCACTGTTTATTTATACCCAAAAGTCTTCAAATCAGCATTCTATAGTAATGCAACCACATCAATTTTTATAGCAGTTCAATTCACAATAGCTAAACTATGGGACCAACCTAGGTGCCTTTCAAGAATGGATAAAGAAGTTGTGATATATATACACACAATAGAATATTACTCAGCCTTAAAGAAGAATGAAATTATGGCATTTTGCCAGTAGATGGATGGAACTGGAGAATATCATGCTAAGTGAAATAAGCAATCCCAAACAACCAGATGCTGAATGTTTTCTCTGATATGTGATGCTAATTCACAATAAGGCAGAATCTAGGGAAGAATAGAGGTATCTTGGATTAGACAGAGGGAAGTAAGAGGGGGGAGCTTGGGGTAGGAATGTTAGTAGAATGAATTGGACATTATTATCCTATGTACATATATTATTACACAACTGGTGTAACTCTACAACATGTATAACCAGAAGAATGAGAAGTTATACTCCATTTATGTATGATATGTCAAAATGCATTCTACTGTCATGTATAACTACTTAGAACAAAAAAAGATAAAAAAATAAATTTTTTTTAAAAATGATAGAATAGTGTGTTAGTCTGTACTGTTCAATAGGCAGACTCTAAAACAAGATTAAAGGTATAAGCACTGTGTTGTGAAAAATATCCATGAGATAAAAATATAATGGCCCTGAAAAAACCACTGAATTATGATGCCAGTCTGACCTCAAATGAAGGAGAGGTGGTTGGAAGGAAGGTTGGTGCAAACATCCTTGAGCTGAATTTGCCTATTGCACATTTTCCAAGAATGGGTCTTCTGTCACACCTCTCCTGAAGTTGGGTGGGAACAGCCACTGGGAACCATGGCCTACTCTATGTAACAGATGCAAATGCATTGAAAGATTTCAAATTTCAAAAGTTTGGGGTACTGAGAAGTTTATCCTCATGACCACAAGTAATCTTTTTCAAACTTGAGGAGCATAAAGATCACATGGGCATTTTCATTAAAATTCAAATTCTGATTTAGAGGGTATGGGAAAGGATCTGAGATTATCCATCTCCAACAAACTTCTACAAACTGCTGATGCAACTGGTTTGAGGACCACAGGTTGAATTGCAATAGTAGGGGCACTTAGCTATTGGTGGGTCCATTGCTTCTCCACTCATTTGCGCACAAGGAAACCCAGTTCCACAGAACTTTTGTATCTTCCCAACTCATAGATCACTATCCAGTCTAAAGATGACCACTCTGTGTCGCATGATCTTCCCTGGATCAATAATCTGTGACTAGCCTTGTGAGACAATGTTGCATAAAGTGTGGTAGCCTTTTATAATAAATAGCCAGTGTTTTAAAATACATTGTTGCACACGGGCGGGCTTTGTGAGTCTCTGGGCGCAGAGGTGCTGGGACCCCGGCCTGTGCCGGCGGGGCGGCGGGCTCACCTATGGGACTTTCCAAAAGCAAGCCCAAGCCCAGGAAAGGTGAGGAGCCAAGGAAGGGATCCTCCTACTGGAGTTCGCGGTCTAAGGACAGGCTGACGGAGGCCAAGCTGGCAGACCGGGAGCCCGAGAAGCTCGCTGACAGCCTCCTCTGGAGGAAGGGGTTGGCCAAGCACGGAAGGCCTTCTGCGTCGTGGAAGGTAGGGGCAGGAGGCCGCCTCGGCAAGGCGTTGGGGATGGGCCGTTTCCAAGACCCTGGCCGGGGGTGCGGGGGTTCCTTTCAGGGCTTTTGTGTAGGCGGTGAATATCCAGAATTCTTGGTGCAACAGGTAAGTTCCGTAAGCGATTAGGTACGTACAGAGTCAAGAGGACTTGGAGCGAAGCCACCAGGTGTCATCGGGAGGGCCGGACAACTTTGGGTACCACTGTGATTCCTTCGGTGTGCCAGGACCTGGAATGGAACTGGGGGCACTGCCCGGCCAGAGTGCCACCGTGAGGAGCCAACCAGTGAGACAAAGGACTGAAGCAGTTAGCAAATTTGTCCCCTTGAGCCGCTTACTGTGGAGTGGAGGCATTGAGGGTGCAACCGCTGGAAGAAGCCGGAACACAGTCTTCCATCTACTTTATCATGTGCATTTGGAGTGGGACTGTTAAGTATTTAAAACAGGGAGGGGTGATGGGACTTTGCCTTGGAAAAGTGTTTCTGGCTCCAGCATGGAGGCTAGTTGAGAGAAGCACAGAGCTGTAATCTGGTGGGAAAAGTGAGGCTGTGGCACTAGGAATTCCAGAAGGACCCAGGAGGTGGAAGCAGCAGAACCTGCTATCTGATGGGATGGGGTTCATGCGTCAGATGAGAAAGAATAACAAGAGGAGCAGTGATTGGGCAGGAGCTGGACTGAGCATCTCAGATGAGATACCTGTAGGCCATCAAGGGCCGCAAGCAGGAGGCAAGGTGAAATTCAGGCACCGGGTTAGGGATACAGGCTGAACGTGAAATTCAGGAACTCCTCACTTAAAGGTAGGAGGCTGCAAGAAGAGCCAGAGTCCTAGGATTGCCTTTGTCTCTCAGGGTACCTTTAACCATAGTTACAAAAAGCCACCAAATGCAACTAAGGCCAAAGCCTCACAGATGATGGAAGGGTTGGATGTCATTCTGCTGAGCATTCAGAATGGTCTGCTCAGCAGCTCAGCATTGACTAAGTCCTGACAAGGACTTGGCATGTTATGCTCTACTGCCCTCATATCAGGGATGGCTTCTTCCATAGTCCCAAGGTAGCCAGAGGGCCCCTGGTTCTCCTCACTGTTAACAAAGAGACCTTTCCCAAGTGGACTTCAGCCACCCTGCCTGTCTAGGTTGGGCTCAGCTTTGCAAATTCACCAGGACTGGAGGAGCTATGAGGCACTTCAGCGGGCAAGACCCCTGTCAGCAAGGAACTGCCTGTTGGAAAGGCACCAGGCAGCACCTGTCACACAGCACCTCTTCAGAGGCAGGGACATGAAGAGAAAACAGCAGGTCAGGAAGCAAGAGGGAAGATGAGCTTCAAGATAGAAGGGAGAGTGTGTTCCTCCATGCCGTGGAACATGTTCTGCAGTAACAAGGGACCAGCTGCTGACGTGCTGCACTGTGGAGCAACCCCAGAACATGATGCCACATGAAGGAAGCCAAGTGTACAGAGCAGTACAGGATGAGTCCTTGTATCTGAAGGTCAGCTCAGTAACCTCTTGGCAAGTGCAGGGGTGGGGATTGGGCAATTTCAGCACAGAGACTTCTTGGAATGATGGAAATGTTCTTAAAACTGAATTGGGGGGTTGGGGATATAACTCAGTTGGTAGAGTGCTTGCCTCTCAAGCACAAGTCCTGGGTTCAAATCCCCAGCACTGCAAAAAAAAAAAAAAAAGTCTTTGTTTCACATTTGAAAACTGAATTGGGGGACTGGGCCTGGGGTTGTAGCTCAGTGGTAGAGCACTTGCCTGGCATGTGTGAGGCACTGGTATCGATTTTCAGCATCACATATAAATAAAGGTCCACGAATAAACTACTTAAAAAATACATTGTAGTAATAGGAAATTGGAGAAATAGTATCACAAACAGATCCACCATTGAAAGAAAAGTTTGTATATGTACAGTTCCCAAGAGAAGGGGTTGCCACACTATGAGATTTATGCAGGAAAGCACCTGGATTGGCAGGAAGCAAAGAGAGAGGGGAGAACTGTGGTGAGAGCTTTTATTGTAGTTTCCCAGGAAGGGATGAGTGAAGTAGGATAAGGTAGACTTAAAATTGACTGGTTTGAATAACTGGCAGAAGAGCTATCTCTAGAGAGTTGAGGGTCCTTGGCCTCTGAGATTAGAAGAGGTGACTGGAGATGCTGAGGGAGATAGCACAATAAAGGATGTGAGGAATGGGCTCTGAGTTGACTGGTTTGTATCTGAAAAGTGCACCCTTAGGGAAGAGGGTTCCTCCTAGTAGGGCTAGGGGTGTTTTCAGGGAGTCTGGAAGCAAGACAAAGTGATTCTGGCATATTATCAGGTTGTCCAGAGCAAGCCATGGCTGAAGTAAGTTCGAAGGGTAGGGGTTAAAGTATCAAATTGACATGGTTAATGCAGTCCTTGGCTTTGTTTCAGAAATGAGTTGTGCACATAAAAAGCCCTTAGACGGCTCTTCATCATAAGCATTGTCATTACACTTGAGGGATTGTCTGGATTGTCTGGAGATTTTTTATATCCTGGGGAAAACCATTTTCTAGTCAGAGTAAGATATTCTCCCCTCTTCTTGGCTTCTTTAATTTTCTTGAATAAACACTCATTCAAATCCCTGTTTCTCTTCAATTAAAATAACCCTGATATTTCTCTAGGTAGATTGGCTCTACCTGCCTTCCACTCTCTGTAGCTTTGTCTCTCAACCATTGCTTTGTGAAAAGCAAAGGGGGCATGGAAATGCTTAGATAGTACTCAGGAGGGAGGTTCAAAACAAGCCCACAAAACAGACTCAGTCATCAGCATTTACCACAGAAAATGTTTCAGAGAGTAGACATATTTCTCTCCAGTCTTGTCTTTTTTACAGTGTTCTTTCAGGTTTTGTGATGAAAACCTGATTCAGTGCTAATGGATTTTTAGTTTTTGCTGTCTGGGAATGTTCTCGAAGCTACTGTAGTGTGCTCAGCTCTGGGGCTCAATTGTCTACTATTAGTAAAAATATTTGAAACTGAATAGAGTCCCACACAGTAAATTTTGAAAAAGGTGAATTAGCAGCCTTAAACTCAGCAGAGCACTCATCTCCAGAGGCTTGCAAGAAATAACAATCATATAATTGGTGTTTTCTGAAGAAAATAGTATGGTCTTTGGCATAACAACAGAAACTCAGCTTGCAGACTCCCAGTGCTTAAAGAGACTTGGGAGAGAAGCACAGTACATAATTATGTCCTTGAATGGACACTAGATAACCCCTCCAGTAATGCCTAGTCACATTCATACAGAATCCAGCCTGCTTGTCCACCATCATCATATAATGACGAGCATCGGGAGGAAAATCACAAATGGGGCTCACTCCCATGCCAGAAAGTAATAATCCTATCTTCTGCTTCTCTTCCAGCCAGTGAAATTAGAGCCACCTCTATACAAAGTCAAAGAATTGTCAGCTACAGGGGAGGTCAAACCTCAATCACCCATTATGGTTCAGGGATGTTCAGAATATAAATCACACCATAAAGTCCACTGTCTTCCTCCTGTCAAAACAAACTCTCCTAAGTTTGGAATTCCATGACTTAAAAATTATTGAGTGATGTTTGTTAGAGCAAGCTCAGTTGGGCTTAGATTCAGAACTGCTCTGTTATTACCTAGCTTTGCCATTTTAGGCAGGCGGCTAAACTCCATGAAGTCATACATCCCATTTCCTCACTTGTGACTTTAGTAAGGACCTGAATTAGGCAGTAAATGGCAATAAAGCTCTTTGTAAAGTTATACTTACCCTTTAAATAGAGGATTAATTTCCAGATCTGATTCCTTTTGCCATGTTTTAATCTATTTGCCTGCCTCCTGACATCTATCCTTCCTTCCTCATAGCCTTGTATCTTCCTTAGTTCCATTTTTGTTTTGATTTATGTTGGATGAACATTTTTTTTAGAAAGATGAACTAAAATAATGATCAAAATCATTTAATTTTATGCAGATACAGGCTTTGATATACATAGCACAACACTAAGAGAGAGTCATATAGAACTTCTTCGGCTTGAATCCTGTCTCTACTAAGGACTATAAATATGGATAGTTACTTAGCCTCTCTATGCATTTCTCCTCATTTTTAAAATCTGAAAAAGATAATAGTATTTACTTCACAAGATTGTTATGATATATTGGCACCAAAACAGACATGAACCAATGGTACAGAATAGAAGATATAGACACAAACCCACATAAATACAGTTATCTCACAAAGTCACCACAAACATATATTGGAGAAAAGTAGACTCATCAAAAAACGGTGCTGGGAGAACTGGAAATCAATATGTAGGAAAATGAAACTAAACTCCTATCTCTCACCCTGCACAAAACTCAACTCAAAGTGGTTCAAGGACCTAGGCATTAATCTAGAGACCCTGCACCTACTAGAAGAAAAAATAGGCCCAATTCTCCATCATGTTGGCTTACAAACCGAATTCCTCAGCAGGACTCCTAAAGCACAAGAAGTAAAATCAAGAATCAATAAATGGAATGGTATCAAACTAAGAAAACTCTTCATAGCAAAGAATCAAGAACGTGAAGACAGAGCTTACAGAATGGGAGAAAATCTTTGCCACCGCACCTCAAATAGAGCATTAATCTCCAGGATATATAAAGAACTCAAAAAACTTAACACCAACCGGTGGCAGGACCGGACCGCAGGCAGCTTCTCGGAAGAGGGCCGCCAGCAAGGGACTTTGGCACAGGGCAAGGCTCCCCGGCCCGGGTGGTAGTTCTGGACCCCTGGGAACATAACAGAGGTGGGTACCCAGCCCAGGGGGTAGTTCTGGACTAAAGGAAACTTCTCAGAGGAGAGCTGCCCAGCGAGACTTCCCCACTGGGTGAGTCTTCCCCGCCGAGCGAGGCTTTCCCACCAGTCTGTAGAACCAGAGACACAGGCCCAGAGCAGCCATGCCCCAGCCCGCAGTCTAGTTCCCCTTTTGACTGACCATCGGTCAACAAGTGGAGGTACCTTTGTCCACTACCAAGGAATATACCCTAACTGAAGACTACCACCCCTAGAGGGGCAGCTTCCTTGTGAAGCACTGCACTATCAAGTTCCTCCAATATTTCAGGCTACTGAAGGCTAGGAGGTGAGTTATTGGAAATCTACAGGAACACTATAAGTCAATAGAGGAAATCTGCAATATCTCAGAGTTTCACTACTAGAGGGGTAGATACCTGACCAATATGAGAAAACAAGGGAAGAAAATGTCCCAAACAAACCTACATGCTACATCAATAAAATCCAATGACAGCATGGCAGAAGAAATGTCAGAAAGGGAGTTCAGAATACACATAATTGAAATGATCAGAGAAGCAAACAATGAGATGAAAGAGCAATTGCAGGCTTTGAATGATTGCATCAATCAACAGTTAAAAGAGCAAGTATGGGAAGCAAAAGATCATTTCAATAAAGAGTTACAGATACTGAAAAAAAAAATAGCAGAACTCCTTTAAATGAAGGAAACAATAAACCAAATTAAAAACTCCATAGAAAGCATAACCAATAGGATAGAATACCTGGAAGACAGAACCTCAGACATTGAAGACAAAATATTTAATCTTGAAAACAAAGTTGACCAATCAGAGAAGAGGGTGAGAAATCACAAACAGAATCTATAAGAATTATGGGATATCATGAAAAGGCCAAATTTAAGAATTATCAGGATTGAGGAAGGCTTAGAGAAACAAACCAAAGGAATAAACAATCTATTCAATGAAATAATATAGAAAATTTCCCAAATCTGAAGAATGAAATGGAAAATGAAGTACAAGAGGCTTATAGAACTCCAAATATACAAAATTACAACAGACCCCACCAAGGCACATTATAATGAAAATACCTAACATACAAAATAAAGACATAATTTTCAAGGCTGCGAGAGAAAAGAATCAAATTACATTCAGGGGGAAACCAATACAAATATCAGCAGATTTTTCAACCCAGACCCTAAAAGCTAGAAGGGCCTGGAACAACATTTTTCAAGCTCTGAAAGAAAATGAATGCCAACCAAGAATCTTATACCCAGCAAAACTTACCTTCAGATTTGACGACGAAATAAAATCCTTCCATGGTAAACAAAAGTTAAAAGAATTTACAAAAAAGAAAGCCAGCACTATGGAACATTCTCAGCAAAATATTCCATGAGGAAGAGATGAAAAACAATAATTTAAATCAGCAAAGGGAGGAACTACCGTAAAGGAATAGCCAAATAAAGGAGAAATCAAGTCTTGTTGAAAAAACAAAAATGAGCCAAATGACCGGAAATACAAATCATATCTCAATAATAATCCTGAATGTTAATGGACTGAACTCATCAATCAAAAGACATAGACTGGCAGATTGGATTAAAAAGGAAGAAAATAAAATGTCCAGTTAACACTATTAAAAACCAGTAGAGTGAAACCAACATTATTGCCTCATGTACATATTTGACTGTATGACTGATGTGATCCTACAATATGTACAATCAGAAAAATGAGAAATTATACTCCATTTATGTATTATTTATCAAAATACAGAAATGCATTCCACTGTCATGTGAAAGTAGTAATACTTTCTATCTCTGTGCCTCACTGTATTTCTTTTTCTCATTAGAATAAATTTTTAAAGAATTTTAAGAAGAATACACATTATAGGCCTCAAATATTTCCCATGTCTTCCTCAACTTTTATCCCATTAAAGAACCTTGAGTTCTTTAAACCATTGGGGCTTATTTGTTATATACTTTTAACAATGCTGTTTATATCTCTAATTAATTACTCATACTTAGTAAGTAATCCAGTGAATAACAATAAGCAGTAGGTTACATTGAGATTCTGCATGTACTTTTTGAGATTAGGGGATAGGAAATTTTGCAGCAACACATACCTAAAACTGCATAATAAAGTCAATAGGTAAAAAATTGATGACATTGCTATAGGCTGATGTTTTAATTGGAAGTGGAGGATTTGGAGAGTCACATAAAAGCATCACATAAAAGTCTAGGCTTCACCAGTGTAGCATAAAAATAAAGATAAAATCCTCTAATAATTTATAATGGGAAAATTATGATCCAAACACTGTAAACTAGTAATAAATATATTATGTGCATTGATAATTGGAAGCTGTCAAAAACTTATAAAGTATATAGTCATGTATTGATTGTAACAAAAACCTTATGGTATAAATTTCACTGAAAATAATTTAACTAAAATATGTAAACATTTCATTAAGAATGAGTTTCTTCCCTGTCTTACTCAGATTACCCTAGAAATCAGATCCTGAAGCAAAGATAGAGAAAACATGGTGAGGGCTGTTTTGGAACCGACACTTAATCAGAGGTTGCCTAGATAGCCAGCAGAGTTTGCAGATGAGGCAGCAGTGAAGTTTGGAGTCTCTATAAGAAAAACTGAGTACTAGGAGACAGACTATATCTAGAGGATCTATAACAGTTATGAATTGTATCAGACACACATACTTTGACTATATCTTTTTGTTTACTTTTGTAAAATGTAATTTTATGTCTCAAAGTAGTAATACTTTCTATCTCTGTGCTTCACTGTATTTCTTTTTCTCATCCTTTGTGTGACTCTCTTATTTCATCATTGATAGCATTTTCCCATAAGACATCAACTAAAAATTGATGGATAACTTGAAATTGACCTTGCACCCTCTCTTATTGCTGATGTCTATGACAGTATATGTGATACACACTGTATCATACATCACAGCAATGAAATCATTGTGAGGAAATCATTGTGAGGGAATCATCATGTGGGAAATCATTGTGAGGTCTCTCAATTCATTTGAAGACTTAAAAGGAAATGATTGTTTCCTATATTTTTCCAAATTTTACATATTTTCTATATATTATTTTAAAATTAGAATAAAAT